>NW_012108697.1:3880123-3902798 GCF_000951045.1 Mandrillus leucophaeus
TCGTGATCCGCCCACCTTGGCCTCCCAAAGTACTGTGATTACAGGCATGAGCCACCACGCCCGGCCCCAAGCACCACTAGTTTTAAAGAACTTTCCAGCAGTGGTGAGGGCCACTGGTCTAGAACTGAGCTCACCCCAAGAGATGCTGATTAAGTTGATTTGGGGTAGGGCCTCTGACTTTGAATTTCTCCCAAGCTCCTAGGTGATGCTGCTCATCCCTAGACCACTCTATAAGTAGCACTGGCCAAGCATCTACCTTTCCATCCTTACCAGCCAGTGAGCCGTCTAATGAGTTACACAAGACTGAGTAGATGGGAACATACCTTCTATTCTTCAGTGCCAGACAGTTGTCTAATAGTCATCAAATATACAGACTTGAGTGTTGGAAGCTCTTGAGTTTGTTCTCCGTCTTCACTTTAAAACTTTCCTGCCGTGGGATACAGGTCAGGGCAAGAAAGGCTACTAATGTCTCCTTAACTATAAAATGCGAATGATAATAGTACCTACTTCATGGAATTATTCTAAGAATTCATAAAAGGCTGCATATAAAGTTGCTGGCTCAGTGCTTGACACATCATAAGCACTCAGTGGTAACCAATGTTGGATGTGCATTTATGCTATACACAGGATATTAAATTTTTCAGTATATTTTAACCTCAGGACCCTTCTATTGAGTGTAACTTACATGGATGCCTCATATATGTAGACTAGGAAAGGTTGAATCCACTCTTGAAGCGGAGATATCTGAATTTCTCTGCTTCTTCACTATTCTTCCACACCCTTAGCCAAGGCAGCAGATGCAACATCTCCTTTGCATATCCCAAGTCTAGTCCAACCTCTTCATTGACAGAAAAGTCCAGAAGGGGCTTCCCCAAGGCCACATGACTAGTAACTAGTAAAGCCCACATCTGACCCCTTGAGACCATTTTAGAAATTTCTCGTTGGTCATCAGTGACGGAGGAATTAGAACTAGGGGCTACATTCTACTAATTACTCAGTGCTAATGACTCCCTGAGATTTTAAAGTCCTCCTTTTATAAAAGGGGGGCCTTTTATTAAGTGAATTTTTAATTTTTTAACAAATACATGCTTGTGGTAAAAGAAAAATTGAACACAAAGAAAATGTAAATCTCTCTCCCCATTTTTATGACTCCTATCCCCACTTCTCCAAGTAAATAGTTGCTTTTCAGAAATTGTATGTCTATATAATTGCAATACATAAAATATTTACAAATACATAATCTTTCCCACAAGTGGAAACAAACTACGCATCATGTGCTGTTTTCTAGCTTTTTTTCACTTAATAATTTATCTTGCAAATTATTCCATATAACACACATACATCTACTGTTTTGTTTTTCATGGCTGTAAAATATTTGGTTTTTATTTAGACTGTCTCCCTGGTGATGTAAGATTGCTTACTGTTTTAACTATGGCTATGCTTACATATTTGAGCACTGATACCTAGATTTCTAAAAGTGGCTTTTGTGGAGCCAATGTCTGCATGTCAGCATTCCTTTGTGGTACCACACTGCCATTTTCTTTCGTAGGCCTGTGAGTCAATCATCCTTGGGGAAAAGGGACTTCCAGGGTTGAAGTCCCAGACTTATTCCACACTAGCCATTTCATCTTGGCCAGGCTTGTAGAGGCAGAAAGTTTTAGCACCAGCTGTGGGCATTTTGTTCTGAGGACTAAATGAAGCAAATGTTCTATGCTCAGTTCCCACTAGGGAGCTAAACAGATATTTTCAGGCCCAAATTGCTCATGTCTCATTCACCTCCCCCAACCCCCCATTCATCCAGGCTCTCCCAGCTAACCAGTAGCTCCAGTGTCTCTTAAAGGCATAAAATGATATTGCTTCCCGTTAGTCATTCTTTCCACCTGCTCTGGGGGTGGTTCTGAAAATGGAGGCACCTGAAACATATACCCTGATCCATGAATTTCCTAGTAGACAAAGCTGTTCAGTGATTTTTCAAATGATGCAAACAGAAAGGGAGAAATGGTTTAAAGCCATGATTAATGCCACTGTGTCCCTGGCTGCCTAACTTCTTCAGCACATCACTGTAAGTAATTACCTGCCTGATCCTGGACAAGTCCTTCTGTTTGGCTCAAGTCAGCTATTGATCATTTATTTAAGAATTGCATACTCTAGGGAAGGTGAAAAAAAAAACTTCCCTAAATTAATTTTTTTGAGCCCTCTGTGCTCATGAATAAAAATCTTTCATTTCAGGCAATTTACATCGGCAACTTCTTAGCTGTGGGAATTTGTTTACCACTTCTGACCGGCTCCTCTGAAAATTGGTTTTCTACCCACTCTGTGAATGGCAGTTTTAAATTGACACATTACATTTTCAAAATTGTATTTGATGTATTGTCTCCTGCTTGCAATGTAGCTCAGTGCTTTGACATGTACACACTGGTATTCTCCTCCTAAGACTAGAAGCCTCCCAATATGTGGCTGTTGGTAGCACACACTTCTCTCATGGGTTGGAGATCTGGGTAACACTTTCCTTAACTGGAGGATGCAGGCATGTGGTGATTTTTTAGTAATCAAAGTTTGAAAAATAAGCAAAAAATCCCCTAGCAAATCCAAATAGACCATTTTAGTACCAGCTTATATTTACTGAAGCTTCCTAACTGTGAGTGTTTATGAGCACTGAGTATAATAAAAACTATTTCTAATAATTTAAAAATATTCCTAAATGTGTAGCTTCTAAGTAAGAAGAGGTACCTTGAGAAAGAGTTCTTACTTCTTTATAGTGTGCAGATCCTTTGTGTGTGTGCTTCTACCTGTTTTGTTAGGCAATCTTAGTATTCCTGTTAATCTGCGAACATTTTCTTGTTATTAATTACTCAGTGCTAACAATTCCCTGGGGTTTTAAAGCAATTTTTTTTTTGACAAGGGATTTGCTGTTACTTAGAGACATAATTCTGTACCACCATTTAACAAGCAGGCCAGAAGTTTCCCTGTGTGTGTGCCATTCATATTAGCTCTAGCAGGCAAGACCACCATATCTGAATGCAGCATCCAAATACAATGAAAGTCAAGTTTAGCTCTGAGGAGTTGAGGCCAAGATACAACATTATGTTCTTGAAGTTATGCTTCTGAAATTTGTCAGCATAACCTAGACTTCTACAACCTGGTGATCATTCAAACTCATTTTTTATATAATTAAGATCTCTCTTGAGTATGTGAGAAACCAGTTTTCTGTGGCTCCCTCCCCTTAAATTTTGGATTTTCCAAGGTCACAGCCAGAATCCTATTAAGATTCTCTTCTGAAAAAACAAGATTGAAAATGCAGTTGTACTTCCTAAGAGCATGGTCATAAGGCAGGGCTTGGCAGGTGACGAACAGCCTAGGTTAGAATACAGACACAGTGGAGGACTAGCAATATGGCAGTCAGTGGCTCTTGTTGACCTCTTTACTACCTCAGTGAGTTAAAATTTGCTAATCCCGAAACCTCAGGGATATGGTCAAGACCCAGTTCTTCTGTGATCTTGGAAAATGATTTGTGAAAGGAAAAATAATCAGGGCAGAATTTTATCTGTTCCCTGGCCTTAAAAGGGCCATGTGATCTAGATGTGATGGATATTAATGCTCAAAGTCCATGTGTTTCTTTATGTTTTTGAGGAATAAGATTTGATACAGAATTGAGAGAACATTCCTAGGGTAAACTTGAATTTTCCTGTGATCTAAGAGTGACAGGTGAGGCAGGAAAAGTATGCCTTTTAACCAAACTCTGAAGTCTATTTTTAAAAAATGGATATATACAGTAACCACTGTCACGAGCTGGCAAATAAAAAGGAGAGCTAGAATGTTGTATCACTATAGTTAAAAACAACTCCAAGATGCCCGGAAGGAATGCAGACTGTAACAAGAGATTTAAGTGTATTACAAACATATGAAAGAACTTCAGTGAAAGGGGTGGGTGGCTGACCAAGTAACTTTGGAAATTAGTGGCATCTATAAAACTAAAGGTAAAAGCAACTGCATGTAAGCACTGTACTCTAGTTGATAGTTATTTCCCATGGGAGTATGGGTTACGAATTCTGATACTGCTTGACATATTTACTTGAAAAATTAAGTAAATGAATGGCAGATGGTGGGAGCCAGGTTCCATACTCCGTACTTGGAGTGAGAATTTACAAATAAGCAAGGGGCAGAGACTAGAATGATCCATTTGGTAATGGATTGCAGTTAGATCAATAAGAACTCATGTTTAGATCAATATAAATACAGATAGTTGAACAGAGAAATATTTTTTAGATATGTGTATGTACATGGATTAGTATATACACATACATTTCTTGGTTGTGTCCAATGGGAGAACCTAAAACCAATGACCCCCCAGTAGCAAAGAACATACACCCAGATTTTGGTTTCTGATACCAATCTCCAATAAAAGGAACTAGGGCTTTTTGGAGAAATAGATGTCTCTAGGACTGGGACAAGAAATATGCAAGCTAATCCTATAACATCTTATAGTTTCAGAAAGTAAGAAAGTGCTCAGAAAAACAAAATAATAGGGAATTGTCAAAGAAGCACAAGAGCCAACTGAAAGAGCATGCAATTCACAAAGCAGAATAAATTTGAGCAACAAAATAAATAATATTGGATTATAACCTGAAATATATAATAAATATTCATGAGTCCAGTCTGATATAATTAACTAAATTACTAAATGGAGGATGAGCAGACACTTCTCAAAAGAAGACATTCATGTGGCCAACAAACATGGAAAAGATTTCGACATCACTGATCATTAGAGAAATGCAAACCCAAACCGCAGTGAGATACCATCTCATGCCAGTCAGAATGGCAATTATTAAAAAGTCAGGAAATAACAGATGCTGGTGAGGTTGCAGAGAAAAAGGAACATTTTTGCACTGTTTTGGGGAGTGTAAATTAGTTCAATCATTGTGGAAGACAGTGTGGTGATTTCTCAAAGACCTAGAGGCAGAAATAGCATTTGACCCAGCAATCCAATTACAAGGTATATACCAAAAGGAATATAAATCATTCGGTTTAAAGATACATGCATGCATATGTTCGTTGTAGCACTATTCACAAGAGCAAAGATATGGAATCAACCCAAATGCCCACCAATGATAGACTGGATAAAGAAAATTCCATATACACCATGGAATACTGTGCAGCCATAAAGGGGAATGAGATTATATCCTTTTCAGGGACATGGATGGTGCTAGAAGCTGTTATTCTCAGCAAACTAGTGCAGGAATGGAAAACCAAATACCACATGTTCAGTGAGAGCTGAACAATGAGAACACATGGACACGTGTAGGGGAACAACACACACTGAGGCCTGTTCTGGCAGCAGGGTGAGGGAAAGAATCAGGAAGAATAGCTCATGGATGCTGGGCTTAATGCCTAGGTGATGGGTTGATCTGTGCAGCAAACCACCATAGCATAGGTTTACCTATGTAATAAACCTGCACATCCTGCACATGTACCCCAGAAGTTAAAAGTTGAAGGAAAAAAAAGAAAACAAATGGAGGAGAAGAGACAAATTGCTCATGGCAGAATAATTCCCAATAATTTTTGTAGATAGTATGCCCTATGGAGAAGGAACATAAGTCCCCACTCTGTAAGCGTGGGCTATGCACAGTGACTTCTTTCCGAAGAGTACAATATGGAAAAAGGACTAAGTGAAGAGTAACGTTACAGTGGAGAAACCTGAAACATACTACTTCAGTCTGGTGGTCAAGGTCAACATCAGTAGTGACATCGTGTGGGTTACATATATCCTTGACATAATGAAAATAGTACTTTTGCTATTCGTCCCTAAAATATACAACTCCAGCATAATCATAAGAAAAACATCAGGTAAATTTCAATACAGGGGCATCCAGTAGCATATCTGGCCAATACTCAAAATTGTTGAAGTCATCAAAAATAAGGAAACTCTGAGAAATTGTCACAGCCAAGAGGAGCCTAAAGGAGACATGACAACTAAATGTATTGTATCCTGGATGGGATTATGAAACAGAAAAAGGATATTAGGTAAAAACGAAGAAAATATGAGTAAATTATGAACTTTAGTTAATAGTATATCAATATTATCAATATTTGTTCAGTAACTGCAACAAATGTACCACGCTATTGTGAGATGTTAATAATAGGGGAAACTGTGTGCTGGGTGGTATATGGGAACTCGGTACTATGTTCTCAATTTTTCTGTAAATCTGTTCTAAAAATGAAGTCTATTAAAAGAAAACTTGAATCTTAACGTCATACAGCAATGTTTTAATTTTCACTTCTGCTCCATGTACACCTCAGTTCAGTTGGGGCTCACTCCCGCTCCCTCACTCCAGCACACTGGCTCCTGGAACCTTGACATCTAACTGTAGTCACCATGGAAGGCAGACAAAAAGGGTATATTATTCACTAACAAAGCTTTCTGGAAAGTGATTATGTCATTTCTGCTCACATTTCATTTGGGAAAATGAATGACAAGGTCACACCTAATTTCCAGGGGGCTGGGAAATGCAATTCCTCATATTCCCAGAAGAAGGAGAACCAGACATATTGGTGACCAGCAAACCATTTTATTGCTTTTTCAATGCAATTCTGCAGTTCTTGTTGAAAACAAAAACTCATCACCCCACTTCCACAATTTGTCACCCACTCTCTGATTGTGAGAAATACAAAAAGGTTAAAGACATAGTTGCTGCCCTTGGGGAATCTACACTTTGGTTGTGAAAAATGAGATAATCATGCAGTGACTCAGGAGACATCCCAGGGCTGGTTAAAAAAAAATTGTATCCAATGATGAGTATGGCTTAATGTATGTTCTGAATTATCAGAGGGGAGAGTTCCCTTCAGGCTGGGAATGGGTGGCTTCTTGACAGATAAGCTTCACAAAAGAGTTAAGATGGATCAGTGCATCAGGAGAAGGAAATGACTTGAGAAGATGCCAGGGAGCCAACAGTGGAATTGTGGAGTGCTGGATAGAAAAAGATGGCAAACTGGCTCCACTCAAAAAACTGCTCTACTCAAATATAAGACCTTTGAGAAGGCTAGGCTAAATATACCTCATCTGCATTTAGCACCACGCCAAACACAGAGAATGGATTCTGAAAGTATTTCGTTGGCTTGAATGACATTTGGGGGCTATGAGTATGCCAGGAAGTCATGATGGGTATAAGCAGATGGAAGCAGACAGTAGAGTACTGTGAATGCTGGACCAGGAAAGTAAGCCCATTTCTAGTAGTAAGTAGGATGTTGCTTTTCTACTGAGAATGGAGGAGACTAACATTTCTTGAACTTCTTTGTGTAAGCCACTGTACTAAGTTCTTCAGATATATGTAGAGATATTTAACCCCTACCCCTTTTCCTAAGACCTCATACATTAATCTCTTTTAATGGAGTATGGAATTTATTGAAATTAGATGTAAAAAGAGGGTATTTGGAAATACCAACTAAGGTAGAAGAAGGAGAAACAGGGTCTCCCTAAGAGCCTCTAGAGGGGAATATATCCCTGCCAATACCTTAATTTTAGTCCAGTGAGACCCATGTCGAACTTCTAATCAACAGAACTGTATGACCATAAATGTGTGGTTTTTTTGGAACCACTATGTGGATTTATTACAGCAATGGAAAACAAATACAGAGACCTTTAGCTTAATAACACACAGGAAATGTACTAAGAGAAGACTTGTCTCAACTGTGCAAAATGGCTGCATATCATGAGATGTTTTTCCTTCTATATTTTAAGGGACACCCTAACCCCCAGTATTTCCCTCACATCCACTCACTACTTAAGTGAGGGCCTATGGATTGAAGGAGAGGGTAGCAGAAAAACTAAAGGGACATAGGAGCCCTGGAGAGAAGGGAGGAAATTAAGGCAAGTTCCAAGAGGGTTGATGCTCTTCAGCATCTGTAAGGGAGTAGCCATGTAAAATGGCCATGAAAGCTGCAACCGAAGTCCAAGACTTGGTAGGGAGCTAGTGATGAGTAGAATAAAGAACAACTACTCCCAAGGCCCTATTTTGAGACGGAGTCTTGCTCTGTTGCCTAGGCTGGAGTACAGTGGCGCAATCTAGGCTCACTGCCAGCTCTGTCTCCCGGGTTCACGCAATTTTCCTGCCCCAGCCTCCCGAGTAGCTGGGACTACAGACACCTGCCACCACGCCCGGCTAATTTTATTTTTTTCTTTTCTTTTCTTTTTTTGTAGAGACTGGGTTTCACCATGTTAGCCAGGATGGTCTCAATCTCCTGACCTCATGATCCGCCCGCCTCAGCCTCCTAAAGTGCTGGGATTACAGACGTGAGCCACCATGCCCGTCCAGCCCTACTTTTTATTTTTAAGACTTCACAAAGACTGAAAAATAAAACTCACACCTTAAGTGAAAGACTGTTTTGGACATTCTGGATGGCAATGGCTAGCATGAGCAGCTAGCCATTCGGATATTTGGCTGGGTTTCACATATGTTATTCTGTTTAATTCTCATAGCCACCCAGGAAGAGTTACTCATCATTATGCTAATGTTGCAGGTGAGTAGGCAGGAGTTCCAAGAAGTGGGGTGATTTGTCTAAGTTCACACAGCTGGACAGTGGAAGGGCCTCCAGGTTCCAATCTAGATCTTTCCAATTCCCAGACTTATTGGTTTAGCCAAGCTCTTGTGTACTAAGTAGTGAATTAGATAATGATGTGTGATTGGTGTGAGACTGGAGGACTGGAAGACAAGGTATTACAGCGGGATATGTAAGGACACTGAGAGCTTGTAGAGAAGTGGGTGTTCAGATGGACTGGCAGCAGAAGCCTTAAAAAGAAATACCGATGCTACCTGGAGACTGACTGGCAATGGAGAAATAAAAGAAGAGGGGTTGACAATTGCAGTTGGGTATTGCAGCCCATTTCACAATGTCTTGTTTTCTACTGGGGCCTCCAGACATGTGATAGACCCCTTTAGGCAACTAGTAGTTCAGAAGATAGTTGGCCAGTGGGCCAACTTTCTTAGAGAAAGAAAGACATCTTTCTCTAAGGGAGAGAGGCAGCATGGAACAGTAATGTTTAGCCTTTGTACTGCCTTTGTTTGACTATTTGTTAAGCAAACTTTTACTCATTCCCCTCTTCACTGCTTATCCTGATGCCTGTTGTGTAGATGGACATTAAGAGTTCTCTTCTGCTTTTATCGTCGGTTTGCAGGAGGCACCCCTGAAAGTTCCAGTGCTTCTAGAGGATCCATACCTGAGAATATTCACTTCTCCACTTTTTCTTCTTAGAGGACAAGTTTAGGCCAAGTTTTCTAATTATTTGTAAATAAAACAAAGAAGAAAAAGTGATTTTGTTTCAAAATGCACCTCAGCATCACAGAATGCCATTTATCCCTTCTCACTTCAGCTGAAGTGATTAATATTCAAGTTGGTGCTCTGTAAAGATGAAGCTTACTGTGTATTCTCCAGCCATTTATGCTAATTGTAGCCTCTCATTTGTATTGAAAGATTCATAAAAGTATCAGGAGACACTTTATACCGAATTAAAAACTATTGAACTGGGTGTTTCACGGCTCCTGCTCAGAAAAGAACAATTATTAAAATGTATTATTCAATTAAACATAGGAATCAATATCTGTCTGCAAAACTTGAGAGTAAAAGCAGAAGTACTACCAGTTAGGAGGGATGCATTAAATCTGACAGCTGTGGCACACTGAATGTTATGTGAACTTGAGTAAGGGAGTAGAGAAAAAGTGGAAAAATTCTAGCTTATTCTGCCTTCCCTTTCCCTAGTAGGTAGAAGCACTTCTGTCTGGTCAAGGAAGAAGCCTATTGGATTTCTAGTAGTATCCTATTTATTCTTCCAGAAGAGATCTATCATCCTGTTGGTTAGAAAGCCACCTGCAGACACTTAATCCAAAGGGAAAATAACATCCCAAAGGAGAAAGCCAGGAAAATGGACCAGAATGAAAGATTCCTGGTTGAGAGCAGATCTTCTAGACTCAAATTTCCCCTCTCCTAGGAAACATTAACCAATTAAGCCCATTCTCCAAATTATCAGCACTGTCCCTTACTTAGGCCTCCACCTAAACTCAGACTGTTTGTCACTGTATTTGGTGGGTTTTGAACTCACCTGCCCTCTTTATTTTGCTGAAAACGGATTGAGCGAAGCCATCCAGCAAGTCCAGAGCCACCTGGTATAGAGTCTTGGCCCCTTGGTTCCAAGTACATTAGATGTGTGCTGGCTGCTACTTTCTGCTTCCTGGCTTGGCTAGAGCTTTGTAGAACACACATTACATAAGAATGGAAAATAGCTAGGAGGAAGGAAAAATAAATGGCATTATTTTCAAAACCTCTAACCAAAAAGTTTTGTTTGCTGTCTAAATAAAGCAGCCTGCTCTCATGCGTCTGGAAATTTGGCATTTGGGATGCATAATATAGAAACCAGCATCTACTGCCTCAGGAGAATGTCAAGTCTGAGGAATAGATTTTCCCTAGGCCAAAGTGTCTGGCATGTAGTAGGTCCTCAATAAATACGGAATGAAACCTGGATCTGATCATCACCTCTGGAGGATTTCCATGACTGGCCAGGGATGAGGCTGTGTCAACATTTAGTAACACGTTGGAAAAGTTCTCAAAATGAGAACACGTGAAGTTGGTGTGGTCATTGTTTGTTCATCCTCTCAACAGCCACTCAGTTGGAGCAGTTTTGCCTCTTGGTTTGGTTTGTTAAATAGGTGTTGAGCGTCCGGATTGCCAGGTGCTGTCCTAGCCCTGTGAATGTCATGGGCCAAACCCAAGCTGAGAAATTTGTAAATGCTATCTCGTGGTAACGCTATGAGAAAGTATTACTATCCTCAGCTTACAGGTGAGAAAACTGAGGCACAGAGAAAGAAGCAGGTACTTTTTAAAGGTCATATAATTAGTAAATGTCAGAGCAAGAATTTGAACATATATCTGTCTAGATTCATACCTCATGTTCTTGAGCACTGCTCTTATAAGGAGTAGAGAGGGCAAGATCTCCTGCTGGGGAAGGGTAAAGCTGAAGTCAGTACTCACTCTTTCCTCATCTTGCTGGCAGAAAGCAAAAAATGCATGACAGCTACCGTCTTCACTGACAAATTTGAAGGTGGGAGAGCCAGTGGAGCAGGAAAGCCCTGGGCCCCAGCCCTCTCCCAGCACTTGAATCCCACAAAGCCTAACCCTCCTTTCTTCCCTCAACTTTGGCTGCCTAATGAGGTCTCCAGATGTTGGGGTTTAGGCAGGGTCTACTTTAAGGGTCCGGCCTGCCTCTCTATTAGAGCTTTGGGGATCAATCAGAGGGGGGAATCTATCAGGGGAGTAACAGAACCAATCCATTGCCAAATATGCCTGATCATTATTTGGTGAGCAGAATGACTCCCACACCTGATTTGTCAGCCTGGCTTAAGAATGGGCCACACAGGGAGATGCTACAGTAGCCCTGACTGCCTGGTAACCAAATGGAACCTGGAAGACTTCATTACCCTCCGTTTTTACACTTATTCAAAACCTAATTATTGTTGTTGCCTCCCACTGCTCAGGATTGAATTGGCTGACAACTTACTATGCATGTGTTCGCCTTTTCTGTCACCTAAAGACATGTGTCAGCTGTGGCCTTCTAGAACTAAAGGGATTAGTAATAAGCAAGAGATGAGTGAGGCTGAGCAGAGAGATGACCTCTGATTATGAAGCTGGATGTGTTAGAAATGTTGGTTTACTAGTGTGTGCTGTGATGTGGTGTCCCAAGGAGGTGGGTTGATTCTGAGAAAAAAGTTGTAAACAAATGAAACAAAGAGAATTATTTTACACAAATACAGTGCTTGCCATACACTCACATATGCAACCTCATTGGACTCTGATATGATTTGGGATCTGTGTCCCCACCAAATCTCATGTTGAAATGAAGTCCCCAGTAGTGAAGGTGGGACTTTGTGGGAGGTGTTTGCATCCTGAGGGCAGATTTCTCATGAATGGTTGGGCACCATCTCCTTGGTGCTATCGTCATGATAGTGAGTGAGTTATTGCAAGATCTGGTTGCTTAAAAGCATGTGGCACTTACCCCCCACTTTCTCTCTTGTTCCTTCTTTTGCCATGTAAAGTGCCTGCTCCTGCTTTACCTTCTGCCTCGAGTAAAATCTCCCTGAGGCCTCCCAGAAGCTGAGCAGATGCCAGCACTATGCTTGTACAGTCTGTAGAACCTTGAGCCTATTAAAACTATTTTAAATTACCTGATCTCAGGTATTTTACCTGAGTAATACCTAGATGGTATTCCTTTATAGCAATGCAAGAATGGCTAATGCAGACTCTCACCCCCTATTGAAAGATTTATGCTTTATGGTTTCAGACCTATATCCCCTTTAGAGGGAATCAGCCCTTTCTTTACAGAGCCACCTGCTACGAAAGCAGCTGTAAACCGATTATTCATATGGAAATTATATAATTCATATCTTAAGCCAGAACACTTTTTGAGAGTGAAAGGGAATAGTAAAGTGATTAGTAGGCATTAGTTGATCCATAGCAGGTATAAACTGGGACTCTCCTGGGCAAACCAGGACGTATGGTATAGAGTTAGACACAAGTGAACGCATTGATACCGCCCCCTAGTAAGAATAAACAAAAAACTTTCTGCAAGCAGCACCTAATTTTTAAGAATAAAGGGAGGCTGTGTAGCATAAAATGTGGGATTTCATCTGCTTTTTGACCATGTAGGTCAGCAGCCTTCACAGTCCGTACCACTGGAGATTGCAACGTTTCCATAGCATCAGATGAGAAGAAAAGATGGCAATAGGCAATAGAACTGAGTAGGAATCTGGGAAGCAGCAGCTTGTCACTGGCAAAAGGACCAGGCTAAAGAGGGAGCTGGCTGGGAAGAGTGATCCCATGTACAAAGGACTCACTAAACAATAAAGAAGAAATATCTTAGTGTCTTCCCAACAGTAGCCAATCTAGGACTCCAGTGCCTTCCCATCCTTTCCCATCCAGGCTACTGGATTGCTGAACTGATAATGCAATTTATATCATCTAGGCCTCCAGGTTAAGATTTCAGTGGAGGATTCTCAAAGCAAATAGTGATTCAGTATAAACAGGACCAAGGGGAACACAACTAGCTTCAGGACAAATACCAAGTTTGGAGAAGCAACTCAAGATGTGAAAACAGAAAGCTGCAGAGCTCCATAGAATCTATGACAAAAAAGAAGAGCATTGCTTTTGAGGAGCTTAGGAAGAGTTCGGTTTTGAATGACACAGATTCAATTTTTGACACAATGGTGTTTCATAAGCTTTAAAAGATGTTCCCTATAAAAATTAGATGGCATTAGCAATGAAAATAGCTAACACTTACTGAGTGCTCACTATGTGCCAGGTACCATTCAAAACATTTTACATGTATTTTCACATTTAGGCAGGATGTAGGTAGACTTAAAAGGAAATCAGATGAATTTAAATAGATTAAAACTGAAACTATAATTGCAATGGAAGAATTTTAATCAGTATTACAAATACCAAAGGACTGATTTTATACCTGGGAAAAATCAAATATTTGCCACAGAATAAATTCTCTGGCATAGAAAAGAATGTCTTTTTAAACACAAAAAGGAAAAAGAATGCAATTATTAAATATTATGACATCAACATACATAAAGCAAAGGCTTAAAAAACACAAGAAAATGACAGATAAACAAAAAGTTGGCAAGTTTTGCACATTTCTTTGCGTTTGACAGACCAAAGAGATTAAATAGGCAATTAGAGATTCTGAAAAATAACATTTGAAGGTTAATTTAATAAATACATCCCAAATTTTATACCCTATAATGTACCTTTCTTATTCTAGCTCAAACAAAACATGTATAAAAATAGCACATATATTAAGCAATAAAGTTCCAAATTATTTTAAAAAATCACAAATTGAGTAGATCATATTCTCTACCTTTAAGGCAATACTTTTCTACCCAAAAGGCAATAACATGATAGCAAGAAGGAGAAGTGTCAAGCAAAGAGGGAAAAACACCTTATAAGACAATCAGATCAGCCAAACCATATCATCTCACTTCTGGCCCCTCCCAAATCTCACATTTCAAAACACAATAATACCTTCTCATCAGTCCCCCAAAGTCTTAACTCATTCCAGCATTAACCCAAGAGACCAAGTCCAAAGTTTCATCTGAGACAAGGCAAGTCCCTTCTGCCTATGAGCCTATAAAATCAAAAGCAAGTTAATTATTTCCTTGATACAATGGGGGGTATAGACATTGGGTAGTTACACCCATTCCAAATGGGAGAAATTGGCTAAAATGAAGGGGCCATAAGCCCCATGCAAGTCCACAATTCAGTGGTGCAGTCAGATCTTAAAGCTCCAAAATGACCTGCTTTGACTCCATGTCTCACATCCAGGTCATGCTGATGTGGGCTTCCATGGCCTTAAGCAGCTCTACCCTTGTGGCTTTTCAGGGTACAGCTCCCTCTCAGCTGCTTTCATGGGTTGGCATTGAGTGTCTGCAGCTTCTCCAGGTGCATGATGCAAGCTGCTGAAGGATCTACCATTCTGAGGTCTGGAGGACTATGGTCCTCTTCTCACAGCTCCACTAGGCAGTGCCCCAGTGGGGACTCTGTGTGGGGGCTCCCACCCCACATTTCCCTTTTACACTGCGCTAGTGGAGGTACTGCATGAGGGATCCACCCCTGCAGCAAACTTCTGCCTGGACAGCCAGGCATTTCCATAGATCCTCTGAAGTCTAGGCGGAGGTTCCCAAACCTCAGTTCTTGACTCCTGTGCACCCTCAGGCCAAACACCACATGTAAGCTACCAAGGCTTGGGGATTGCAACGTCTGAAGCAACAGCCTGAGCTGTACGTTGGCCCATTTTAGCCGTAGCTGGACACAGGGCACCAAGTCCTGTGACTGCACAAAGCAGCAAGGCCCTGGACCAGCCCACAAAATCATGTTTTTCCTTTGAGGCCTTTAGACCTGTAATTGGAAGGGCTGCTGTGAAGACTTCTGACATGCTCTGGAGGCATCCTCCCGATTGTCTTGGTTATTAACATTTGGCTCCTCATTACTTAAGCAAATTTATGCAACTGGTTTGGATTTCTCAGAAAACGGGTTTTTCTTTTCTATCACATTGTCAGGCTGCAAATTTTGAACTTTTGTGCTGTGCTTCCCCTTTAAACATAAGTTCCAATTCCAAACGATATCTTTGTGAATACATAAAACTTAATGCTTTTAACGGCACCCGAGTCACATCTTGAATGCTTTGCTGTTTAGAAATTTCTTCCACCAGATACCCTAACATCATCGCTCTCAAGTTCGAAGTTCCACAGATTTCTAGGGCAGTGGCAAAATGTCACCAGTCTCTTCGGTAAAACAGCAAGAGTCACCTTTATTCCAGTTCTCAACAAGTTTCTCATCTCCATCTGAGACCTCAGCTTTGGCTTCATTGTCTGTATCACTATCACAATAAGCATTTTAGTCAAAGCCATTTAATAAGTCTCTAGGGAGTTCCAAATGTATCCACATCTTCCTGTCTTCTGAGCCCTCTAAGTCTCTAGGAAGTTCCAAACTTTCCCACATTTTCCTATCTTCTAAGCCCTCCAGACTGTTCCAACCCCTGCCTGTTACCCAGTTCCAAAGTCACTTTCACATTTTTGGGTTTTTCTATAGCAGCACCCCGCTCTCTACAGTACCAATTTGCTGTATTAGTTCATTCTCATGCTGCTATAAAGAACTGCCCATAAATGGGTAATTTATAAAGGAAAGAAGTTTAATTGACTCACAGTTCCACATGGCTGGGGAGGTCTCAGGAAACTTACAATTGTGGCAGAAGAGGGAGCAACCATGTCCTTCTTCACATGATGGCAGGAAGGAGAAGTGCTGAGCAAAAAGGGAAAAGGCCCTTATGAGGCCATTAGGTCTCATGAGAACTCACGCACTATCATGAGAACAGCAGCACTGGGGTAACTGCCCCCATGATTCAGTTACCTCCCACTGGGTCCCTTTGACAATGTGTGGGGATTATGGAAACTAATTCAAGATAAGATTTGGGTAGGGACACAACCAAACCATATCATTTGGAAAATGTAAATACACTAAATAAATCTTGGTCAAAAGTAAAGGCAAAAACAAATAATATAGAATTTAAAAATTAATAATGACAAGTATGGAAATGTATATCTAAAGCTAAACTCAAAAGTAAACTATTATCCTTAAACGCTTTTATTCTTATAAAAAGAAAAATAAGCTAAATACCATAAGTAAATAATTAGATAAGAAAAACAATAGGAAACAAGAGATAGAAATTAATGTAGATAAAACAGAAATAAATTTTTTACAAGAAATTTTTTTTTAAACTTCAAGGTAAGTGATAAATTTAATACTACATGAGTTGTTACAGAAAATAGAGAAAGACAGTTTATTTTATTGGCTTAAACCTGAAATTAAAACCTGAGAGTGGGCATATCAATCATAATAGTATATTTGTGATTTGGAAAATAGTTTAATAGTAAGAATAAATAAAAATGAAATCATGATGGTTAATATGTCAACTTGATTGCATTCAGGGATACCAGCAAGCTGGTCAATCATTATTTTGGGGAGTGTCTGTGAAGGTGTTTCTGGAAGAGATTAGCATTTGAATCAGTAGACTGAGTAAAGAAGACCCACTCTCACCAATATAACAGGGTTTTATCCAATCCATTGACAGTCTGAATAGAAGAAAAGTGTTAGAGAAAGGTGAATTTGCTCTCTCTTCCGGATCTGGGACACCCATATCCTCCTGCCTTCAGGCATCAGGGCTCCTTTGGACTCTGGGACTTACAGTAACAGATCTCAGATTTGTATTCCTTTGGACTGAGAGTCACACCATTGGCTCCTCTAGTTCTCAGGCCTTCAGACTCAGAGTGAATTAAACCACTGGATTTCTTGAGTCTCCAGCTGGCAGGCAGTATATCATGGGACTTCCCAGCTTCTATCATGATGAAGCCAATTACCATAATAAATTTTCTTTCTTTTCTTTTCTTTTTTCTTTTCCTTTTTCCTTTCTCTCTCTCTCTTTCTTTCCTTTTCTTTTCTATATTTCTTATCTTTCTTATCATCTTTCTATCTTTTTCACTGGAAAACCTTAACTAATACACACATTATATGGTTTGTAGGTTTTGTTCCTTCAAAATCTCATATTAAAATGTGACCTCCAATATTAGAGGTGGGCCTAGTGGGAGGTGTTTGGGTCACAGAGGCAGATGTCTCATAAATGGCTTGGTTCTGTCCTCATGATAATGAGTGAATTCTCATTCTGTTAGTTCATGCAAGACCTGAATATTTTAAAAAACCTGGCACCTCCTTCTCCTCTCTCCTGTGCTCTCTCTTTCCATGTCACATACTGCCTCCCTTTACCTTCTGCATACATTTGTATTGTGGTTATATGACATCATACATTTATCGAAACCCATAGAGTTTAAACACAGTGAACCTTAATGTAAACTATGGACTTTGGATAACATAGATATGTCAATGTTGGTTCATTGATTACAACAAATGTATTCCACTGATGGAGGATGTTGATAGTGGGGAGTGTTTGTGTGTCTGGGGGTGGGGATGAAGATATGTGGGAATTTTTTTCACTTTCAACTCAGTTTTTTTTTTTTTGACATGGAGTTTTGCTCTTGTTGCCCAGGCTGGAGTGCAATGGCTCAGTCTTGGCTCACTGCAACCTCCACCTTCCAGGTTCAAGCGATTCTCCCACCTCAGCCTCCCAAGTAGCAGGGATTACAGGCATGCGCCACTATGCCTGGCTTATTTTATATCTTGTTTTTAGTAGATACGGGGTTTCTCCATGTTGGTCAGGCTGGTCTCAAACTCCTGACCTCAGGTGATCCACCCATCTCGGCCTCCCAAAACGCTGGGATTACAGGTTCAGTGAGCCACCCTGCCTGGCCCCCAACTCAGTTTGTGAATCTAAAACTGCTCTAAAAATAAAGTCTATTAATTTTAAAACAAAAACAAAAGTGATCCTAAAATTTTACTAATGCGATTAAAAGAATTAAAAAGCTGACATATTATAAAAGGGATTCAAAAAGGGATTCCTTTTTGTTAGTAATGGTGGTCTTTCCAGAAAACCCAAAAGAACCAAACTGAAAGAAAAAAAGTTGAAACTAATGAGTACAGAAAATTGATTGGTTACAAAGTAGATATAGAGAAGTCACTTTATACTAGTAAAAACTAGAAAGAAAATGCCAAATTAAAGATTTCATGCACAATGGTTACTAAAAATAAAAAAAATTACAAATCTCATAAAACATATATGTAGATTCTATATATATAATCTATAAAAATATCTTAAAAACTTTTAAAACACTTATAAACATATTTCAAAAAAGTGAATAAAGCATCATTTACTGGATGAAAAGCTTCAAGATTTTGAAAATTACTATTCTACAAACTTTAAATTCAGTTAATATCAAAATTCAAATAAGGCACTTTTAAAAATGAAAACTGGATAATCAAATTCATCTGGAAAAAAAAAGATGGGTATAGCTAAGCACATTTTGTAAAAAAGATAATGTGATAGGCCAAGAGATTCCTTGCTCTACAAGACATTAAATAAGGTTTTTCAAGTAACAATAAACAAAATAGCATGAAATGAGAATAGCAGTGGGTAAGTAATGAAATAGAGTGGAAATTCTAGAAACAGACCCAAGGTTAAAAAGGTATTTAGTACATGATATACGTGGCATTGCAAATCGTCAAAATGGACTGTTCACTCAATGATGTCCATACAGCTGGTTAACCATTTGGGAAAGTGTATATATACACACAAATATACCTATAAATGTATATATACACATATGTGTATATGTATATGTATACACATATACACACATGTGTATACATATACATACATACATACATATTATGTAATATGTGTATACACACATATATACATTTTCTGTAATATATATGTGTATACACACACACAGTACCTTTTTTAACAGTTTTGGTCAATAAAAGACCACATGTAGGATGGTGGTCTCATAAGAATATAATGAAGCTGAAAAATTCTATTGCTTAGTGAGGTTGTAATGTTGCAGTGTAACACGTTACTCCATGTTGGTGGTGATACTCATGGTTACAAAACTACTGAGCTGCTAGTCAGCTGAAAGTTGAGTATATATAATTATGTATGGTATAAAATACTCGATAACAATAATAAACAACTTATCTTACTGGTTTAGGTATTTGCTATACTATACTCTTTATTGTTAGTTTAGATTGTACAGGCCGGGCGCAGTGGCTTACGCCTGTAATCCCAGCACTTTGGGAGGCTGAGATGGGCGGATCACGAGGTCAGGAGATCGAGACCATCCTGGCTAACGTGGTGAAAGCCCGTCTCTACTAAAAATACAAAAAATTAGCCAGGTGTGGTGGTGGGCTCCTGTAGTCCCAGCTACTCGGGAGGCTGAGGCAGGAGAATGGTGTGAACTTGGGAGGCGGAGCTTGCAGTGAGCTGAGATTGCGCCACTGCACTCCAGCCTGGGTGACATAGCGAGACTCCATCTCAAAAAAAAAAAAAAAAAGATTGTACTCTTACTTGTGTAAAAATAAGTTAACTGTGAAACAGCCTCAGGCAGGTCCTTCAGGAGGTATTCCAGAAGAAGGTGCTGTTGTCATAGGAGATGACAGCTCCATGTGTTTTATTGCCCCTGAAGACCTTGCGGTGGGGCAAGTCATGGAGATGGAAGATAGTAATATTGGTGATTCTGACCCTGTGAGACTAGTGTATGTGTTTCTGTCTTAGTTTTTAACAAACAATTTTAAAAGTAAAAAATACATCAAAAATTTTAAAATAGAAAAAGTATAGAATAAAAATATAAAGAAAAATATTTTTGCACAGCTGTACAATGTGTTTTAAACTAATTGTTATTACAAAAGAGTCAAAAAGCTAAAAATTTAAAAATATATAAAGTAAAAAGTTATAAGCTGAGGTTAATTTATTATTGACGGGAAAAAAGCTTTTAAATAAATGTAGTATAGTCTAAGTACACAGTGCTTATGAAGTTTATAGTAGTGTTTGGTAACATCCTAGGCCCTCAGATTCACTCATCACTGACTCACCCACTCACCCACTCACCCAGAGCAACTTCCAGTCCTGTAAGATCCATTCATGGTAAGTGCCCTATACAGGTATACCAATTTTAACCTTTTATACTGTACTTTACCTTTTTTTATGTTTAGAGATGTTTAGATACACAGATATTTACCACTGGATTCCAATTGCCCACAGAATTAAGTAGGGTAATATGCTGTACAGGTGTATGGCCCAGGAGCAATGGACTGTATCATGTTGCTTAGGTGTGTAGGATGCTATACCATCCCAGTTTGTGTAAGGACACCCTGTGATGTTCACACAATGATGAAAGCACCTAATGACACATTTCTCAGAACACATCCCTGATGTTAGGTGACACATCACTGTATATCAGTTACCTGTTTTATATACTAAGAAGACAGTGTTTTAAAAGTTAAATATAAAAAAATAACAACCACAAAAGCAGACGTGTGTTTGAAGTGTTTCAATGGTTACTGAAGTTCATATGTCTTCTGTGTATCAGTAAATTTCATATGTATAATCAAAAGAAAACAAAATGCAGGGAAAAAGCTGCATATTTTTATACATGAACAAAAAAGACTAAGTTTACTTTGTGAGTAACTCGTACTCAAAGATAATAGAAAAGACAAATCCTATTAGGAAATAGTATTAGATTTTTTACATCACAAAAAGCATGAAAAAATGTGTAGTACTCAGGGTTGAGGTTGTGTACAGCGGACATGAGTCTGATGTTTCTGCAAGACAACTTGTCAGTATATGTTAAAAATCCTAAAATATACATAGCCTTTGGTCTAGGAATTTCTTATAAAGACATTCTGGTTTATAATTGTGAAAGGTGGAAAACTGCACTGTTAACAACAAATGAAATTTCTTTAAAATATATGGTATATCATATTGTGAATATTTTATAGTTTCTAAAAACCGAAACTTAAAGAATATTTATGTTGGAGTAAGTATGTTCCCAGTGTACTCTTAGCAAAAAGAAAACCAAATCAGAAATGTTACAAACATATGAAGAGCAAAATTTCAATTTTATGGGTGATAAAAGGGTGTGTGGTGTGTGTCTGTGTGTGTGTGTGTGTACTTGTAAAGTTGTTATTTCTGGGTATTGAGTTTACTGGTGATTTTAATTTTCTTATCTATAGTTGTGCTTACTTTTTCCCCAAATTTTTACATTTTATAACCAGAAGAGAATCATAATATATAGATTATATTATATGGGTAAGCTGAGCAGGGAGACAGAGATATGGATTCCACAACCACATGGGGGAAGCAGGAGCCAGGACTCAGGACCCAGAAGCCAGTAAATTTCAAGGGCAACACACAGGGTCTGACAGGTGGTAGAATCGCTGAGTTATAGATCCCTCTCCAGCTTGACTGGTGGATGGCAGGACAGCAATCAAGGCAGTCTGGACCAAAACAGTGGCCAAACTGGTTCATGCCAAGATGCCTTGGTCTTGGCAAGGCAATGAATAAATCACATCCTGGAAACAGGGTCACAATTAAATTATAAATTTGGAGCTTGCAATCTGAAGATAGTATTGAGTGTTGTTTATAAAACGATATCTACTTTTATTAGCTTGCTAAATGAGACAGAGTAGAGATAGGACTTGGCTCCCTCCCATGCCTCACCAGTGACCTCTATTGCAAGCTGGTGAGCGGGGTGTAGCCAGGAAGAGCTCCAATCAGACCGTCCAGATTGTGCACCATAAATCTTTCTCAAGGTGCCATGCCCACTGATTGTGGGACCTTGAGGAGCCTGAAATAATCAGCTCCCATCTTAAATGTTACTCAAGGGAGTTAGCCCCATCTCCTGCATGCACATAAGACCAGAAGGATAACCAATCCTTCACCTTAGCTTCATTATAATATTAAAAACCATGCCCAGGGTAGAGATTTAATATGCTAATGACACATGTGACTCACGAAGAATTGTGTTATCAAACTGTGCAGATGCCAGAAGCTCCCCAGCTCTGCATGCTTAAACCTCATGTTCTTCCTGCTTTAGCCCCTTTAAAGTTACTCTCCTGACTCTCTTTGGGGAGCCAGACTGAGAATTCTGCCTCTTGGGTTGCCTACCTTATGCCTGTGCATAAGTGCCAAGAAAGCCCTGTTTGGAAAAACTCTTGGCTTTTTGTCAATTTCTATTGTATTGAGGGCCCAAGAACCTGTGGTCAGTAACATTAAGATTTTGAGTTCTGAGGCCAAATTGTTTTAGTCTCTTAAGATGGATTTTGTGGAGTAAACTCTAAACCAGACTTTGATCCTCCTCTTTCATTCCTTCTCCAGCTTTTCCCAAAGAGATTTTCATCCCACCTCCATATCCCTTTGTTCAGTGTTGCCTCTTTCTCTACCTCAGAATCCTAATACAATGGAACATTAATACATTGGAATGGAATGGAATTGTATTAGAGTAATAATACAGTGGTCTTTTCTGATTATGAAATGTAAATGGACACACACGTGTGCACACTCACACTTACACCACTCATGCCCAGATAGCTTTATTTCTTTTTTTTTTTTTTTGAGACGGAGTCTCGCTCTGTCGCCCGAGCTGGAGTGCAGTGGCCGGATCTCAGCTCACTGCAAGCTCCGCCGCCC
>NW_012108697.1:3902848-3908947 GCF_000951045.1 Mandrillus leucophaeus
TGCCACCTCGCCCGGCTAGTTTTTTGTATTTTTTAGTAGAGACGGGGTTTCACCGTGTTAGCCAGGATGGTCTTGATCTCCTGACCTCGTGATTCGCCCGTCTCGGCCTCCCAAAGTGCTGGGATTACAGGCTTGAGCCACCGCGCCCGGCCGATAGCTTTATTTCTTAGTGTTGCCTCCAATGATGTGTTCATCTATTCAGCAAAGATCTATTTAATACCTTCTATGTGCCAGGACTGTGCTGGAAATGAGAGAAGAATAAGCAAAGGCAAACACACACCCAACTCCTAGAGTTTGTTATAGTCCAGTCTAGTGGCAGAGAGACAAACATTATTCAAATAATTGCCCTTATGAATGAAAACTCATTCTTATCCATACATTCATTCCAAAAACATTTAGGATGTACTCTGAGAGCTGGTGGCACACAAAGGGGAAAATCTCATGGACTCTGCCCTTGAGGAACATTTGAGGAGCAGAAGAGCCTGGACATGAGCATCTGCAGAGCATCCTCTATGGATTAGAACCTGGACCAGGGCCTCACAGGTGTTAGGCCATTGAATCTTAACTGCCGTGGAAGATAGATATAATTGGCCCCGATTTAAAGATGAGAAAATCAAGGCTCAGATTTTAGGTTATGTAAGCAGACAGGGAGGGTCTCCAGGGACTATAGGAATTCAATCAACTTGAGCAACCAGCCTGTTTTACAGCTTCCTACCCTGCAGCCTATTTTTCCCAAACCCTGTGTTGAATGTGGTCACCATGTTGGTTGGCACCCGGTTTTGATAGGCCTTGGCAGCTTACAGATGAACCTGGGTGAACTTTCCTCATTACCATGCTCTCCACCCTGGGAGAAGCTGTAATTTTATTGCCATAATATGTGACCCATGTGCTAGGATAGTGACTCAGTGTATCTGTGCAATGGGACTCCTCCTCTACATGTAATGATGCACCCTCTCTCCTCTCTGTCACCCCGTAAAACGCTTCTGTCACTTTCCCTCTGGGAGACATTGCTTCAGAGAATACTCCGTTTTCCTTGTGCCAACTAAATAAAACTCCTGTTGATCAAAATCTGAATTCTCATGGAGGTTATTTGTTAATTGCCAGGTGAATGACCTTGTTTTTTGGCGGGGGCTATAGCTGGGATTTGAGTTCAGGTCTGTCCAACTCAAAGGAATGTGCACATCCAAACTGCAACGCACTTCTCTCCTTATGAAGAAATAAAAACATAAGTAGCTATAATATAGAATAGAATGTAAAGACATTAAGTAGCTATAATGGAGATTAGTCACTATGTGCTGAGAATAATTTGGCTGCCATGTGATGGTAACATGGTAGTTGTCAGAGATGCAGCAAGTCATTGAGGGTTGCTGCAGAGAGTTTTATTAATAAAGCCTCTAAACAAAGAGATGGAAGGAAACCTCAAATCCACCTCCCCAAAAACTTTGGAGCTAGAAGTTTTAAGGATTTGGGGGTGCATGAAGGTGTGGAGATCACTGGTTGGGTGAAGAGTGCAGGGTGAAGTCAGGGGATGGGGATGTGGAGAACCTGCATTCTCACATGCTGATTTGGTTACTCTTTGGGAGTCTTCAAACTGGTTGGTGTCATTCTTTCCACTGGAATTTACATCTGAAGAATATCCCAAGCAATTCTTAAGCAAAAACCTTAGGATTCTAATGTCAGTGATCCTATCTATAGGAACAGTGGGCATGCAAATGGTCAGCGGCTAGTGCTAAATGACAAAATTTTGATTACATGGAAGTAAGCCAAAGTGCAGCCTGATTAATACTTAATTGTAACTGTATTTCTGCCCAGAGCCCTGCATGTGATTCTTGTTAACCTTGTAAGGATGGTTTCAGTTATAGGAACCCAAAAGTGGGAGGGTAGAAAGCACAGTGCTCCCAGAAATTTCTCCCACTCCAAGCTGGGCTATAGATGTGGGAGAGGCCCCAATGTGCTCTGTCAATCTTTCTGATTCTTCTCTGTCCACACTCACCTGCAACCTTTCCAGGCACAATAAACTACATGAACAATATGCACTTTCCATTGATTTTATCCAGGCTTCAATGAGCTGAAATAAATCGAACTGTTAATGAGAAATGCAAAGCACAAATAGCACTTTATTGAAGAATAACAAGGAGGCGAATTTTACCATATGTTAGCAAGCTTAAAGGGAAGAGGCTGACTGTGGTTAATATGTACATTCCCCTCAAAGAGTTCCATAAAACTTCTTTGATTTGCAGAATTAAACTGTAGTTTGCATGTAAACAAGACCTTAATATTTCTTGGAAGATCCCCACATTTTAAAATAACAATCTTAAAAACAGAAACCAAACATGAGTGTCTACAAGTGCTGTGAATTGTAATGTACGTATCTTTAAACATTAAAAACCACCTAGCTTTGTTAGAGCAAAATGCATCATTAACATAGCTATTGAATATGCAAGACTGTGTCAAATCACAGATACTGTGTAGGAGGTGGTGTGAACCTGCTGCTTTTAGCACTTGGTCTACATTTATGTGCCAAAAATTAGTTACATGGAAATGTCTTTGTAGAAGTGGCAATGAGAATTGTTCCTGGGAAGATATGTTGAGCTCTATGGAACTCAGAAAAAAAAATTGACTGTAAAAATGTTTTTCATGGTTATAATTTACATACAATAAAATACAAAGTCAGGCCTATTCAGTTTGCACGTGACCAAACCTGCCAAAACTTTTAAGATAAAGTAGCTTAAGCACCCAAATTGTGTTGCCTTGTGACACCGAAAGTTCTAGGGCTTTAGAGATAGGTGGATACAGGGGCTCAGGCACTGTTGTCAGAATAGTGTCTTTCTGTTTCTCAGCTCTGTATTTTTTGTTGGTCTCAGCCATCCTGTTTCTAGTGCCCCCACACAATGCTATGTTTGTATTTTCTTGAGTTTAAGTCCAGACCATACCTCTTTTTTCTAACAGTTTCCGAACGTCAGAGGATTGCATATCTTTGGCTTGGATTGGGTCACATGCCTTTCTAAGAACCGATTGTTGCATCCGGGCATTTGGAATACCCTGAATAGCTTCAGAAATGGATTTTGTATCCATGCATGGAGCTGGCAATAGAGTTATTCCATCCACACTGTATTTTGGGGAAAAGTATAACTAGGGGGTTACCACCAGAAAAAGGGGAAATTCAACTGGGACAAGAAAATCAAATGTCCTCAAAAACTTGGAAGAAGGCTTTGATCTCTTCCTGTGTAAAATGATAACATGATGATGACTATATTAACAACATGATTACAGTTTATGCACCAACTGTATTCCAGGTGCTCTACTAACATGCCTTGTCACAACACCATAAGTTAGGGGTGGTTATGCCCATCGTACTAATGGTGAACTGGATGGTTGAAATGTAAATGAATTGCCAAAAATGCATAGCTAGCAAGAGAGGAAACCAGGATTTAAATTCAGGTCTATCTTAGGATCCTAGCTCTTTCCATTCTGTTTGTCCCTAAGGAAGCATTTCTTATTTCTGACTTGATGCTATGTTTATATTTTGTTGAGTTTAAGTCCAGACCATACCTCCTTTTTCTAACAGTTTCTAGTAATATCCGAGGATTGCATATCTTTGGCTTGGATTGGGTCATATGCCAGAATGTGAATGTATGTATATTTCTGTTAAAAATTGGGTGCATGCCTATAGTCCCAGCTACTTGGGAGGCTGCGGCAGGAGAATTGCTTGAACCTGGGAGGCGAAGGTTGCACTGAGTTGAGATCACACCACTGCACTCCAGCCTGGGTAACAGAATGAGACTATGTCTCAAAAAAAACAAAACAAAACAAAACAAAAAACCAAAAAGAACTGGAGGTGGATGGATAAGAAGGCAAATTATAAAGGGGAAAGAGGATGCTTCCACAGTGGTCTACCCCAACTGAGTCAGTATGTCCCATCAGCAGCATGTTTTGCATCTCAGAAACAGCCCTGGCTCATTTGCGGCTGGGAGACCCCATTTGGGGGACTCTATGAGGTTGGCAGGCATCGCATATTTCTGTGGCTTTGTTTTTCTTGTAAAGTTCCCAACAGCTGCGGGACTTATTAAGCCTGAATCATGTTGCATATTCATCAGATGACTTGTTAATCATCTGCCAAGCCCCTCCGGAGAGCAGGAGTCCGGGAGCTCAAATGAAGAATAACAGACAGCGTGTCCTCACCCGCTCTCCTGAAATGCGTTATTGGCAATTACATAAAAGTTTCCAGGAAAGTAGGTTTAAAGCAGAGGGAGAGCTTGCTGCTCGTGGGCATAGTATGCCTTCCTTTTGATTGTCTATTTGTTTTCTTCCTTATTGCCACTACATAGGCAAAATAGGAATAATCTCCAGTTTACAGAAGGAAAAACTGAGGCCAAGAGTGTGGATAATACCAATCTTCTATGTAGGAAACATTAGAAAGGCCTCTTGACCTTTCGTTCAGCATCCCTAGTGGTAGGGTTGTTTCATCTGGGCTTTGGTGCCAAGAAGCTGCTCAGTAAAAGCACATGTGGTTCTCTAGGGTGCATGTCCTTTGTCTCTTTAGTTCACAAGAAACCCCAAGTTCCTAGAACAGTGCCTAGGCTGTAGAAAAGATTTCTTAAAATGTGTTGCATGAATGAATCCAAGTTCTCCAGACACCAGATGGATATATTATCTACGTGTAATACACGGTGAACAGAGTCTAGTCCCAGTTCATCATGACTTCCAGGAGTGGCACCCTCCTCAGGCCCTCCCAAGGGTCCCCAGTGAATGCTGCTGGTTCCCACAAACTCAGTCTAATTGCATCCTCTCTCGTTCAAGGTGCTGCTTTAAGCGTCTCACAATGACAGCGTCCACTGTGCTCTCCTTTCAGCCCCTGCCTTAATACTCCCAAAGCACAGGTACTGCCAGGTTGAGGTGTTTCATAGCTTTTCCTTTTCTATGCAGTGAGTGGGATGACTAGAGCCTTGTACACAGTAATTACTGGGAGTACATGAATAGTGCCTGTGAAATATCAGGCTACCACAGAGAAAGTACATAGGAAGAGTTGCTATTGTCGTTATCGAGATGTACTGGTTAAGAGCAGAGACTCTGGAGCCAGACTGTTGCGCTCAAATCCTGGCTCTGCTACTTAATAACCGTGATATTGGGCAAGTTATTATACTTAACCTCCTTTCACCTCAGATCCTCATCTATAAGATGGGGGTAACAATAGAATTTGCTTTATACAGCTGCTAAGAGGTTTAAATGAATCAGTAACTGTAAAGAAGTTAGAGAATTTCTTGACACATATAAGGGCCATAAAAGTGGCAGCTACAGTGACAGCCAGGCAAACTCGTCACCAGATTTGAAATGTTGCCGTTCCTGGAGTCCAGTGCTCCTGGGGTCCCTATTTTTCTATTTTCGTCTTAGTTCTGACTCTGCCACCATTGGGAATTCATCACTCCTAAAAAGTGTTAGACCCGAGATGTGCTTTGCCCACGGTAATAATGGCCTGTTACACTGTTGACTGAAATTCTTTAAATTGTTGAAGCATCCTCATTTGGATTACTTCCTGGGGGGAAAAAAAAATGGATAGACACACAAATAAAACCACCAAACTGGCTCCTCTGTGAGGGACGGAGGAGAGGCTCTGCCCCAAGAAGAAACAAATTCCATCTTTCATCCAAAAGTGCAGAAACTGCTTGTGACACCCAGAATATTTGTTCCAGGTTCAATAATTTTAGATCCAGGCTCTATTTTCAGTTACAGACAGGCAATTGCTGGTAACTGTAAAACAGAAGTTTGTCCTATTAGGGACATTTTATAGCAGTGGTTCTTAAAGTGTTCTTTCTGGACCAGTAACAGCAGCAGCACCTGGGAATTTGTTAGAGAAGAAAATTCTCAGGCACACTTAGCAGTCATTCATAGTGCATTCAGTTAAAGTCTCAACAACATGCACATTACCTTCAGTGGAATTTACTTACTATTAAGCTTCCAGAAATCAGAAACCCTCTTAGGACATGTGGCTGTTCTCACTCCGGGTCTGTAATGTGTGTGGGGAGCGGGGTTCCAGGCAGGAAACCACAACCAGGTCTGTAATGTGTGTGGGGAGCGGGGTTCCAGGCAGAAAACCATAAC
>NW_012108697.1:3909057-3941339 GCF_000951045.1 Mandrillus leucophaeus
GTTCCAGGCAGGAAACCACAACCAGGTCTGTAACGTGTGTGGGGAGTGGGGTTCCAGGCCGGAAACTATAACAGGCATCTGGTTTTTACTTCAGGGCCACAAACTGAGTGTCACCCACTTGTTCCCCTTAAATAAAACATCTCAGTGGCCTAAGGACTAATCAGCCCATAAGCACACATAACTGTGGTATCATGCATTTGGTATTTATTTATTTATTTATTTTTTAATTTGGAGGGAATGCTGTGATTCAGCATGGCTGTCAGGGTCTTGATGTGGCTATGTAAATGGTAGCTAAGCCTGAATGTTCTTTTTCCACCTCAAAACCATAAGGGATTAATTAATCCACACTTCATGGAAATAATAAAAACAAGATGTTTGTGGACACGTACTCACAATCCTCTCACTATGTATAATTAGTTCTGCAATCCCCAATTCTCCCCACCTCAAGCTATCCTAATATTTGCATGTATATAAGGTTTTTATTTTTGCCAAACCCCTCGAACAAAAAATATTTATTAACTATTCCTAAGGTGTTCTCTCTCTTCCTCTTTGTCTGTATGTATTATCAACTCTAATTATGAATTCATCCAGAACTAAGCTTTAGCTCAATCCTTAACTTTTTTTAAGCCAAAAAAATCATCAAAAATTAGGCTTTATGGGATGGACTAAAGTTTTCTTTTCTCTCTTTTTTTTTTTTTTTGCTTCTTTTTTACTTTTGCTTTTTTACTAAAGAGGCCTCCATTACTGTCATAGCACTTAAACTCAGCAATTGTTAGGCTTACTGAATCAGGAACTCCAAGTGTATATGAATCAGGGCCCAGCAGTCTGTATTTTAGCAAGCTCTCGAGATGGCCTAAAAACTTACTCAAGTTTGAGAGCAACTGTTTTACAGCTGTCTTGATGCAGAAAAGCCCAGAGAGCACTCAGTTCACACTTCCAGCCTGCTGTCCTGAATGCTAAGAGGTTTCTAAGGTTGCATGACTCCGTCACCCTCCTCCCACCCTAATGTGTCCTCCTCCCTCTCTACTGGGCCTTACATCTGTCTTGTAGGGCTCAGTTCTGAGTTAGCTCTTCCTAGAGTTCGTTCTTTCTGTGGGAAGCATAATAGACTAGTAGTTAAGGGAACAGCCTTCTTAGACAGTCCGGGGTGGAAGTCTTGGCTCTACGACTTAAATCCTAGGCCAATTGTTTTCCTCTCTATACGTCAATTCTCTCTCTGTAAAATGGGCGTAATAGTAGCTAGTCATTGACTCTGAGGGTTTAATGAGTTACAGAAAAGCACATTTGTGTACAAATTGGAAGTCATATGGCAGCTGTGTATAAAATGAATTCCCTACAGTGATCTCTCTAGTTTTTTACTCTAACTTGCCACAAAATAACCAATAAATCAGTCATTCTCACACTTTGCTGCACATTAAAATCCCCTGGGTAGATGTTAAGACTCTGATGTTGATGCTGGATTCTAATGGACAATTAAAAACAGATCTCCAGTGATATGGTTTGGATTTATGTCCCTGCCCAAATATCATGTTGAATTGTAATCCCCAGTGTTGGGGAAGGGGGATGATGGGAGGTGACTGGGCATCCCCCTTGCTGTTCTCTTGATAGTGAGTTCTCGCGAGATCTGGTTGTTTAAAAAGTGTGTAGCACCTCCTGCTTCACCCTCTTCCTCCTTCTCTGGCCATGTAAGATGTTCCTGCCTCCCCTTCACCTTTTGCCATGATTTTAAGTTTCCTGAGGCCTCCCCAGCTATGTTTTCTTTACAGCCTGTGGAATCGTGAGCCAATTAAACCTCTCTCTTTTTTTTTTTTTTAAATACCCAGTTGCAGGTAGGTCTTTATAGCAATGCGAGAATGGACTAATACACCCGGGGTGCACTTAATGTTCTTAAAACCAAGTACTGCCAAGTTTGGGAACCATTGCTGTAGTCGCTTTCTAATCTCTCTGCATATGTGGTGAACTATGAAGTTTGGCAGTGAAACATCAGATGATGCTGTGGTATCAAAGAGCATCTTGTTTGTAAATGGTTTTGTGCACATGTGTCCTGCCCTGCCGGCCCAGCCGGAATGTAAGTGCCAAGAGAGCTGATCGCAGTTCAGGCCTTGTTGTTTTCCCCTTCCCCAAGCCCAGAAAGGTACGTGGCTTGCATTCAGCAGCTGCTTGTTCATGATTAATTGATTGAAAGAGAAAATAGGCTTCAGCTGGCAGAAGGGGAGTCTAACAAGCCATTTCAAAGAGGTTTGAAGCTAAAAACAAAAGCTCGTATGCCAGACCGTGCTGGTTTGAAGCCATGATATAACATTCATTGTGTAACATTTGACAAGTTTCTTGACCTCTCTGTGCCTCAGTTTTCTCATCTGTAAAAGGGAACTAAATAATAAGACCTACCTCTTTGAGTTGCTGTGAGGATTAAATGCAATAACACATGCAAAGTACTTAAAACAGTAGTTAGTACATCAGTACAGGTTTAAACATTACCTGCTACTCTTACTGTTATCCTGTTCTAACCAGCCTCAGTCTAGCTACAGGCCTGTATAACAAGCTTGTGTGATCATCCGATCTTTCCTTACTTTTCCATTTCCTTGGCTGAGATCTATGACAGCAGAGTTGTTTTATCTCAAATTCGGCGATGCTTCAGCATATTTTTATTTATTTTTTGTTTTCTGGTGCTTAATAGAGTGCCTGACACACACTGGGACTCAATAAATGTTTGAAGGAAGTAATAAATAAATGAATGAGCTGCACTCAAATGAACTATGCTTTCACTCTTAGATACTACCCTGCAAGAGTCAGAGAAGGGAAAATGTCTATTTCATAGATAATACAAATACAAGATTCCCAGATGAGGAGAAAAACAGCCCCAGCCCTTTGTTGTTTAAATTATCACAGTATGCCTTATATAATTCCTGGCTCCAGCTTCACAGAAGCCTGACTTTGTGTTTCAGATCAATTTTTTTCTGGCTGTTTATTTGTGTAAAGCCTCCCCATTTCAGTCTTTGCTGGGCCCCGTGTCATCCTCACTAATTCATTCAGTTATCAAAGCGACAATGCCTAATTATAAGCTATAGTGAATCAAGTCTAGAGAAGGACTCTGTGGACAGCCTCCCACTGCCTGATCAGTCTTAAGTCAGCATGGGGCTCAGACGCTCTCTGCTCCTTGGATGCACCAGCTCAGCTGCCCAGCCTGTGGCCACGTCGTAATGCACTTGTCTTAAAGACTCTTCAGATTCTGCTGAGACTAATGTATTTGTTCACCCTGAAAGGGAATATAAATCGTCTTGGGGTACATTTAATCAGGGGCTTGAGAAATCCACCTTGCATAGTCTGGAAACTGAGTAAATGGTTGGTGGCAGTAAAACTGAATGCTAGGAAATAGTGGGTCATAGTGGTCTTACGAGAAGAGGGTTTGAAGCCAGCTATGCTTGGATTTGAATCCCAACTCCTGTCTTCACACAGCTGTGTGACCTGGGGCAAAGCAACACGAAGTGTGGTTCACAAACCCCTGCTAGTCCACAAGATATGCGTTACCCATTAAGGAATCAAGGAGGAGAAAAGGAGCTTGCGCCAGAATGTAAACCAGCTACATTACCAAGCATCCTATTAGTTCAGCTGATTGTTTTTTCCACAACAAGACTTTCTCAATGCAGGAAATGGTATACTGATTTACATTCTAATAAAAATGTCTTACTCCCTGATTGATAGCAGAGTTCACGGAAGAGTACTTTGAGTAGCACTAACCTAGGGCAAGTAACTTAACTGTTCTGAGGCTTAGTTTCCTCATCTGTAAAATAGGAATGAGATATGGCATGCTAAGTGCTTAGTATGCGGAGGACATAGCAAGTAATAAAGGAGAGCTAATATTAGTCTAGATAAGATCATCCTAATAGATCCATAAGATGTTAATATGCCTACAAAAGCAACATACATCCAAGAAACAAAAAGTTTTACAGACACACAGTTTATTAAGCTGACTGTGCTCTAGGAGAACAAAGAAATGTATCCTACATGCATGCTTATGCCATGTTTCTGACTCTTTGAGATGAGAGATAATTTGTTTTTAAATTTCCAAAGCCATTGAACACTGTGCTCAATAAATATTTGGAGAGCCTGAAGGCAGATTTCACCTTGGAACTAGCTTTCCTGGCACTGGTAGACCCAAGACTGTTCTGGTACCTTTATTTCTCCTATTTCTGTGCTCCAGCGTGCCTTTCTTAAGTTTGAGTGATTGTTTCTTCTGGATTCACCAACTTTAGCTGGCTTCAGCTATCTTCCTCCTAAACCTCCTTTACCTTTTTCCTTGAGCCATTTTTGACAATCTGGCAACAAGAACTCTTTAGCCACAAGTTCTCTGAACACCCAAGAGGGCTTTCAGCACTATGACTCCAGCAAATGATTTTTTTAAGGGCCAACTGGAGTAAGGAGAAAGTTCTTTCCAGGTAGTCACAAGTCCTTGGGGGTAGAGAGACACAGGGTAAAGTGTCCCCAGGAAACCTCAGAAGGAACTTGGAAGATATGTGGATGTAGAACTGTGTTCTAAACCAGTAATCTTTAAGCATTTTCATTCTGCAACATTCCATCATGTTTTTCCAATACAAAATTTTAGTATTTTTCTTTGAGTTAAATGATACTGCATTTGCTTTAGATTAAATCAATGATGATCAGGACTCTTGATTCAAGGTGACAGAACCTAAATCAAAGTAGTTTAAGCCAAAAAGAGAAGGTATTTGGTAGCCACGTCTGGGAGGGATAGAGAAGATGCTAGCTTAAGGTGTGACTGAAGGTGAGGACCCAAACAATGCCTTCAGGGGTTCCTACCATTCAGCTTTTCTTTTCCTTATGCATCTCTTTGTTTGTTGATTTTATTTTCTCTTCCTGCAAATCTATTTTATTCTAGTAGTTGTAACCTAGCTTCCAGCAGCTAGGTCAGATGCATATTTATCTGGAATAAATATATAGTTGCCCTGGGGATCACATCCTTATAGTCTGCAATCCAGAGGACAGATAGCTTCTGTCTTTGAGCATCCAGTTTTAAAATCCCAGGGTGACCTGCCCATTCTGGATCAGGGTGACGAGTGTTTTAGTCTAACCAGGCAGCTACAATAAAGTACCTTAGCCTGGGTAACTTATAAACAACAGGTATGTATTGCTCCTAGTCTTGGAGGCTGGGAAGTCCAAGATCAGGGCACCAACAGATTTGGTGTTCTGTGAGGGTCCATTCCTCATAGGTGGCTCCTCACTGCATTCTTGTGTGATGGAAAGGGCAAATACACTCCCCTGAGCCTCTTTTATAGGCACGATTTCCATTCATGAGGGCTCTGCCTTCATGATCTAATCACCTCCTAAAGGCTCACCTCTTAATACTATTACATTGGGGATTGAGTTTCCAGGTATGAATTTTGAGGGGCCACAAACATTCAGATTGTAGCAGTGATCTTTAATGATCAACCAGGATTGAATCATGTACTCTCACCCATCTTCCCTCTTCCCCTTATAGCCAGGATACTGGGGAATTGTGATTAAAGCCCCACTGGAACTACTAGGAGTTGGGAACATGCAGCAACTCAAAAGGAGACAAGAGACTGTTAGATATGAACGAGGGAGGAAGTGTGGGGCCTGTTAATGGAACAAATGTGCATTTCAGAATATTGCTGGGAGAGGGCAAAGCTTAACAGATGGACTAATAATGGAACTTCAAACACAAATGAGGAAGCAAGTTCAGGGGGACAGGTCTTATTAAAGTCACTCAAATTACTCAATATGGGTAACACCTTGTCTAAGAATTTGTTGAGCCTTGCTTATTAAAACTACGAACTCACCTCATTCTAAAAGAAAAGCTGTTATTTCCCACATTTTCAACAGAAGCATGCATTTTCTCATCCCTAACTTGGCACTGTGGATGAATTCATCTCTCGTCTCTCTCTGGTATCTTTCTTAAAACGTCACCACATAATACATGTTTAATAAATATTAGTTATTTCTGTCATTTTCACTTAGGTTATTACAGTATAATCTCATTAAATGTTTATTATAACCTTATATTATAATGGCCTCTATTTTCACATGAGGAAACTGAAGCTCAGAGACTTTGTGAGTTGCTGAAGACCACACCTACAATAACTAATGGGGCTATTACTATCCAAGTTTGTCTGACTCCAAAGCCCAAGCTCTTGCCTTTACATAACTAATTCAATTTCTGATAGCTGGGAGATGAGAAAAGTATCTTTCTTGACGCAACTCCAGTTCCAGCTCCATAGCAGTAATTCACACCACCCTGGCCTTTAGGCACTCTCTTATAATTATGAAGCATTCATTATACAAGAGCCTCTTATTTAATTTTTAAGACTGTTGAGCAGAGGATGCTGTCTTGACGTCCCAGTCCAATAACATACAACAAAATACTTCCACAGACATTTTTTGCATGAATACAGATGCTGTATCTTGTTTAATTTGAAAGGCAGACACAAGATTGGGCTAGTTTTCAGCAGTTCCATTTGGCCCTTTATCGGTAGCTTTTTGTTAAGAAGAATCTCCTCCCGGGTTGTGGATAATTTCAGCATTACTAAAGCTCCAGGTTATCTCATTTTTGTAGTTGCTCGTTGCCTGTGCTTGTTCATTTCCTACCACCTGCCACGATGTTCATTTTCATTTTGTATGTGTCAACAGCTTGAGAGCCTTGAAAGATGTACCAAGATTTTTAAAGAAAAAAACATATATCAAATTCCCTTTGGTTAAGGCAGTGACAGTGATTTTTTTTTTCTCCCTCTACTTACTTGAATCTTAAATCCTCACTGATTTGCATCTAGGTTTGGAAATGGATTAATACTTGGAAGAGAAGGCAGATTGTTTGCTTAAAACCCGTTGGGTCAGAGAGTTCAAAGGGAGGCAGGAGTCTCTGTCCTATGCCTCTTCTTTGGACCTTTCTGGTTCTCTTTTCTCCTCCCTGACTCCTCTTCTAGTCTTCGTCCCTGGCTCTCCACTGGTCTCTGTCACCTCTCAGATTGCTCTCTGTTCCATTGGGATGTTTCAGCTGTAGGGGACAGATCAAAATGTAAGGATATTTGTCTCACAAATCTGACTTGGGGACAAGAAATCCCCACATGGGTCAGTTCCAAGCTAGTTAATCCAGCAACTCAGGCGATTCACTCTCTTGTCTTGCTCTCCTGGACTGGTTCTTATGCTTATCCTCTTTTTATTGCTTTCATCAATAACTTTCATCTTTTCATTTTGCTTTTCTGTTTTCATGTTGCATCAGGAAGTCCCAGTTGTCATGGGACTACTGGAGTTCCAGGTGTCATGGAGTCCCTGGAATCATGAACCACTGGAGTTCCAGGTATCATGACCAGCTATCACATCATACAAGCCGGCTAACAGAGACAGACACTGCTGTGCCTCTCTCCTCTTTCCAACCATGAGGGACACTGTCCCAGAAGCCCTACCCCATACTTCTCAGTGGGCAGAGCTACATCCCTGGCCCATGTCTAAACCTTGCAGGGGATATGGAATAACCTTCACAACTTTAGACTAAACAGAACTTACGTCCTATGGCTGGAAAGAAGACCCACCCTGAATACCTAACCATGTAGAGTGTAAAAATAAAGAAAAATCCAAGTTCTATCACTGAAAGAAGATAGTGGGGATAGACTGGTAATGTCTGCCTCAGTATCTCTTAGGCAGACTCCTAGTTGTGGCTGATGGCCTTTGCTATGACTAATAGGGCAACAAATCCCAATTATTTATCTTTAACCCAGATTTCTTTAGAGATTCAAATAAGACACTCCATCTATTTGCTTGGCTATTCCACTTAGATATATGGATCTTCCTTTTAGATAAATGATATTCCTCCAGTTATATAGCACTTAGACATCCCAGAAGCTCTTTTCTGGAAATATCACATGCCTTTTTTATCAAGCTCCTTTCTTTCTAGGACTGTATCCAGACTTCAGGAACCCTCACAAGAGGTTAATTGAATGAATAAGTGTCACAGCAATGAATCTCATTCTCTGGTGCATGTCGTGGGCATTTTTAGAGGTCATTATTTTTGTGTTATGCCATATGTGAGCAGAACTTCTCATTGAAAGAGCTGGGAAATACATGATTTCTTGCTTTGCATGTTATTGTGTGGCAGTAAGAATGACCATGCAAGCTGAAACCACAAAAAATGATCTTAAAAATCAATAGGAAAATGTATGATCTGTGACCTTTAAAGATTTTCATCAAAACATTAAACACTATCTTACTATCTTATAATTATGAAGCATTCATTATACACTTTTATAATATGTGACTGACTTTATAAAAGTGACTTACTGTCACTTTTAAATGTTTAGGGAAATGCAAAAAAAGTGACATTAATATTTAGTTACTACAGTGTTATTCAAAATATTAGAAACATTGATAATGTAAAAGTGTATTTCTTATAAAAAGTTATGAAGAATAATTTGAACAGTTCTTGCCTTCTTGTCATTGTATAAGTTACAGTTTATGTGAACATATTTTCTGTGCCCTGGTAAATTTGCCGTACTGCTTGCTAAGTTTGGATTACCTTCCAGCATTTTATTCTTTATAGTTATAATGTCACAAAGCAGCTCCAAGAGTTCTTTTAATGTGAAGTTTTTTGAGGATGCTAATTTCTCTAGGAAAATTTTTCTCCTTTTCGCCACAAGCACTTTCCTCATTTATGTCTAAAGTTTACCTTCACTAAGTTCCGCTGGCTGGGTGTCTAGAGTCCCTTGAATATCACAATCAGCTAAAATGCTTCATTTGCATTGGATTTCAATTTCACTTCCAGCATTTTCATTTTTCACTTCTTTGTGGCACTCTCCTTTTTTTGGCCAACTCCTTCTTTTGATTATTCATTTTTATAAAATGTCCTGTGGGTTTTATCACCAGGAGACAAGGAGGTAACACAACTACAAGCTTTGCTGGCTGTATGTGAAATAAATAAGAGATGGGCAGAGAGCAATCCCCCAACAGGCTTTGAAAGACATAACTCAATTGGTCTCAGAACATGGGGTGAATCTCTTATTTACATAGTGATTTGTGGACCGAAGCCCTGGCAGTGAGGTTTGTACTGTATTCAAATACTGACAGTTAATCTACTGTGGTAACTGAAATTGAACTGTGTTGTTGGAGGACTGTTGCTTTTGAAGTAAACAGTGGTAAATGAAATCCGTATGTATCAGAATTGTGTACAGTGAAGGCTACCCGCATTGTAATTCAGGACATATCCACTCAGCTCTAGACATTGGAGATACCCCAGGCCAGCCCCTCACTTCCAACTGGCTATGAAGTAGGCAAAGCACAGAGGTTCACCAAGGGCTCATCCCTGGATGTTTGCCTGTCCTTGGCTTTAAGAGAGAATGCACCTTTAGCCTTGAGTCTACAGCAGGTAAGGACTGAAAACAGCTGCTCATTAGGGAGGTGATGTGCAACACAATGCTGTGAGAGGCAGCCCCGCCATAGGCCAGCGATGGCCCGTGTGTCAGCCAAAGGCAGTAAACTAATACATAGACTGCATGTTTTTTTCTCTCACCTTTATTTCTAGTCCTTTCATAAAAATGAAAATTCCTTCATTTCTAGTGTTTTAGCCTTCAGGATCTGATATAATTCAGTTTAATAAATGGAGTGCTGGGAGAAGGCTTGGCAGCTCTGGTGCCATGTTGCTAGATGGCCTCCTACAGAATTCCAACCTCTGTTTGCTTGCACTGTTTCCCTCCTTTGGCTTTCAGCCCTCTCTCTGCCTCAAGTATGTTGCAGTCCCCTTGAATATCCTCAAGCGTGAACTCTTTCTTGACTTCCAAGGGATTTGAAATAATAAGAAAAGTTCTGGACTTGATTTGGAGCTCATTAAGATACACTTAAAAAAAAATAGAGCATGTGCATCTTCTGTATTTACTGTGTCTCCTTAATTATATGTTTCCTTTTATGTGACAAATAATACTATTAGTTTATGAAAAGAGCATAGATTTTGGAATCAGATAGGGCTGAGTTGGATCCAGCCTTGGCCACTAATTATACTTCGGACAGTTCATGTCATTTCATTGAACCTCTACTTTTCTCATTATAAAATGGTACATTGGTTAGGTTTAAATAGTTATACATGTAAAGTGTTTAGCCTTGGACCTGGCCTAGTCTAAGAATTCAATATGGGGTGGCTACTGTCATTAGCTACCTCACAAGCTGATACATGGATCAAATAAGCTGATGTATATAAAACATTTCATATAGTAACTGGGACATCAGAGGTACTCAAAATGTTATTACCTTTACCTTCTTTTTACTTTAGCTTTCAGTAAGCATGCAACCAAGCCTATTGCTTAGTTGTAATGATTGATCAATTTCAAGTTTTTGGTATAGCTAGTTCTCTGCTCTATTTAACTACCTTTTGTGTGTGTGTGTGGTTTTGTTATTTTGGATATGCTTCAAGATTAGAAATCCACTCAAATCATTTGTAAATGCATACAGGAATACAAAAAAAGTGGATAAATACTATTTCCATTTCAGTTCCAGTAATATGCAAAATTATCTGCCATCCTTTGCCCTGGCCTGGTAACCTGTTGTGATACGCAGCACCATTCTTCAGCTTGTGGGAAGCTTCATGTTGGAAAGAGTTCAATTTGCCCTGCAGGTGTTTTGTGGCTACCATATAGTTGGCACAGCATCACAAGTTTTTGACCATGATGTTTTATTTTCCAACATGCTACAGACAGCCTAGAACAAGTACTGGTATAATTCAAAGTAGCAGAAAGAATGCTTTGTATTCGCCAAATCCCATTTCATGTATTCTTCCTGGGCACACAAGAAGGCTACCTTTCCTTTGTGGTTAGATTGAAGTTATGACTGAGTTCAGGACAATCACACGTGAGTAGAAATGATGTGTTCTTCTTCCAGGCCTGGCCATAAAACCTTCCAGAAAATGGATGACACTCTGTTCTCATATCCCAGTGACTTCTAAGGCCATATTTTTTAAATGTCAGGAGAATAATATGAAGAGGTCTGGATCTGAGTTACCACTTGGAGAAAAGCCACTATAGAGATCTGTATCAGATTATGTATGGTATAAGTAAGAAATCAATCTCTGTTTGGGCAAGTTTCTATGATATTAGGGCTTATTTGTTACTATAGCAAAGAGTATTCTTGCTGACTAAAACACTTCCGCTTCTAACTCATGGGACGTTCATGATGATAAAAATGATACTGCGCTCATGTTAGTACTATGTATATTGTGTATCAAAGCAGTGTGTGGATGTTATCATGTTGTTATTTGTGGAAAGCTCATAGGTTTGGAAGTCAAGAGACCAAGCTCTTGCACGAATGTCAAATGCTTACCTTACTTTTCTCTGCAGCTCTGTCATCTGTAAAATAACAGTCCTAATCCTTGTCATGACTGCTTCTCACGGTTGTTACAAGATGCAAATGAAATCGTGGATGCGTAAGAACTTGGTAAACTATAAAGTTCTGTCAAGTAGAAAGCACTGTAATTATTTCTCTGGAGTTCCAAACCTCTCCCAGGAATACCCTTTCCACATAGAAGAGGGATGCCTCACTGCAGCCCCAAAGTGTTACTGTTTTCTGGAAATGTCAGCACAGACTTTTGTTCAGCAAAGCATGAGCTCAAACGGCCTGAATGCAACCCAGAACACTTGGCAGGCATTTTCTGCCTGGAACAGTTGCTCAAAGCTGAAAATAAAGGTGCCTATGATTCTAAACATGGAATGTCTGGAGAGGAGAGAAAAAGAAACTTGCACAGTTTCAATCTCTCCTGAAGATGCGGGTGCAAGGTAGGGAGTGGGGCGTGTGGTCCATATCTGGTACAGGAGAGGGAGAGAGGTCAGACTTCACCCTGGGAAGGACAGCTCACAGACCTCAGAAAGGCCAGGGCACAGTTGTAGGCACCATACTCAGCTGCCTACAGTGTGTGTTTTTAGGAACAGGAAGGACCCCAGTTTCTGATTTACTCCATAGCTGAACTCCAAAACTCCCTGGGTAAATCTTTCTTTTAAACCAAGCAGTCCTTTCTTTCCTGTCTAAAACCAACCAACAAAAAATTTCATGGGAGCCTTTGTGCCAAAAGTTAATGTTGCCCTAAGGAGACCTGGAGGAAATGAAGAAACTGAAATGCATTTTTTTTTTTTTGGCACAGTGGGGACATGGGAAGTGATTTGCATATGAGAACTGAGAGGACAAAGTCAACCAACAGGCCCTTGAACCCAACTTCCTACATGGGGGCTCTGCTGCAAGGGATGCCAGGTTCTTCAAACCACAATACCATATTTAGAGATCTTGCCATGTGCCAGGCACTCTTCTAAGTGCATCACAAGCATTAGCTTATTTATCAGTCATCAGAAACCCTGTGAAGTAGGTACTGTTATCACCCACATTTACAAATGGGGAAACTGAGGCCCAGAGAAGTTAAGGTGTAAGACAAGTGCCAAAGCTAGGATTCAAACCCAGGGCGCAGACTCTATAGTCCATGTCTATACACTAAACTCCATTTTGCCTTGTCCAGAAAAGGCATTGGAATATGCTTGTTACCCTCAGAGGTCCCAGTGGTCTTCGACACCTTGAAATTCTTTGACTCGAACTCATTAGATGAGAGTCCGCCAATCAAAAACATAAACAAGAAAGCCATTTCTTGATGCATTTGTGTTGTGCAGATATGTGATCGTGGCTGACAGAAATAAAATGCAGATAATCCTTGCCAATTCCTTGCCACTGGAAACAGAGGGGTTTTTGAAGCATTTCCAGTGGATCCATCAGCACCCCCAGTGCCCATAGCATGGGAAGCCAGCCCTGAGTGAACTCATTCCCTATCACTTGGTCATTGGTTACAATACATAAATAAAAAGAAAGCTTCTGGAGTTTTGCTTGTAGTTTGGGGTGCTAAGATTCATTAGCGTATCTCATAAAAATGCATGTTTTCATCATATGTTTATTGCTCATCACAATGCTTATACGCATCTCATTAATTACCAATTGCCTTTAGGCATTTACTTGAAGACAGTCAAGTACTATGTAATCAAGTAGAGCTAACAAAGTACTTTTGTGAGGAATCTGGAGAAAGGAAAAGTATGAGATTAGCAATTAGTATTTGTCTTTGTCTTTTCTCGCTGGCTGGCTACTCATCTTATAATGTAGCGAGCATTACACAGCTGGGTGTCAGTGAGTCCTCTCTCTAGATTCAGTGTTTCCATCTTCCAAATGGACATTTTTCTACTGTCTTCCCTTTCTGCTACAATGTCAGCGTTTCAAAGTGCTACTATGTCAGTGTTTAAAAGTGCAGTCCACAGACCACCTGCATCCAGTTTATCTGGAGAGCTTTCTTAAAAATAAGGGTTCTTTAAAACAAATTAATAAGAAAAAATAAAACAGTTCCATCAAAAAGTATGCTAAGGACATGAATAGACAATTCTCAAAAGAAGATATACAAATGGCCAAAAAACATATGAAAAAATGCTCAACATCACTGATGATCAGGGAGATGCAAATCAAAACCACAATGCGATACCAACTTCCACAAGAATGGCCATAATAAAAAAAAATAGAAAAATTATAGATGTTGGTGTGGATGCATTGAGAAGGGAACACTTCTGCACTGTTGGTGGGAATGTAAACTAGTACAACCCCTATGGGAAACAATGTGGAGATTCCTTAAATAACTAAAAGTAGAACTACCATTTGATCTAGCAATCCCACTATTGAGTATCTACCCACAGGGGGAAAAAAGTCATTATATGAAAAAGATACTTGCACACACACGTTTATAGCAGCACAATTCGTGATTACAAAAATATGGAACCAATTCAAATGCCCATCAATCAATGAGTGCATAAAGAAATTGTGGGGTGTGTGTGTGTGTGTGTGTGTGTGTGTGTGTGTGTGTGTATTCAGCCACTGGAATACTACTCAGCCATAAAAAGGAATGAATAAATGGCATTCCTAGCAACTGGATTGAATTGGAGACTATTATTCTAAGTGAAGTAACCAGATTGAATTGAAGACTATTATTCTAAGTGACGTAACTCAGGAATGGAAAACCAAACATTGTATGTTCTCACTCGTAAGTGGGAGCTAAACTATGAGGATGCAAAGGCACAAGGGACTTTGGGGACTTGGGAGAAAGGGTGAGTGGGGGAGTGGATGAGGGATAGAAAACAACAAATTGAGTTCAGTGTGTACTGTTCAGAATATAGGTGCACCAAAATTCCACAGATCACAACTAAAGAACTTACTCATGTAACTAAATGCCACCTGTTCCCCAAAAACCTGTGGAAATAAAAAATTAAAAAAAAAATAAGTAGGGGTTCCTGGCTCCAGAACCAAATTTGTGCAGGTGAAGCCAGAGTGAGCTGACTGTATGAACCAGTTTACACCCTTTAACTGAGCTACATTCATTTTCTAGAGTCTTCTGGTTTTGATAACAAACTGAGCACTCTAAACTTGAGTGCTCATAGAGTTTGATAGAACACAAAACACACTAAGATGTTATTTATGAAAATCATATTCTTATGCATATCTCTTGTCTCAGATAAAAGGATTCTACGGAAGGTAAAAATATAAAATATTCCTTCTTAAGTATTAATTATGAGAAAACTTCTTTGGCTTCAAATGAGTCAGGAAATTTGGCAAACCACATCAAAGGAGAGAAATTCTAGGGAGGCAGATGGGACTACACACAAACCAAGATCACTTATAGAACTGGCCCCCAAGGAGAGGTCACCACAGAGGGGCCTCCTCGCATGTCCACAGGCTGAGAAACTTCACAAGCAAAAGTCACCGATGGGCAGTCTCTGAGCCACAGCCACCCACAGGTGTGTTCTGTTTTGTGCACACAGTAATGTATACGTTTTGTGTGATTTATAGACTTTTTCTTGTTGAGGCAGAGTCTTGTGCTGTAACCTAGGCTGGAGTGCAGTGGCACGATCTCAGCTCACTGCAACCTCCACCTCTTAGGTTCAAGCAGTTCTCCTGCTTCAGCCCCCAGAGTAACTGGGATTACAGGCCTGCACGACCACACCCAGCTAATTTTTTTGTTTTTAGTAGAGACAGGGTTTCACCATGTTGGCCAGGCTGGTCTGGAACTCCTGACTTCAAGTGATCTGCCCACCCCAGCCTCCGAAAGTGCTGGGATTACAGACGTGAGCCACGGTGCCTGGCCATTTATAGACTTTCAAAAATCAGGTTTCATATTAAAATTTTGATTTCTGACTTTTCTTGAAAAATCAGAAGGGATGGCAAAAATGGGTTTTGTTTCCACATAACAAGGAGTTGGCTTGCTGAATAGTGGCCACCCTCTTGGAATGGAACTGGGGTTTCTATTTCACCTGTCCCAGCCAGCCTGTTTCATGCATTCCCATTGCCTGCCTAACCCTATGGCCTCTGGCATTGTTGTCCCTGATCTGTGACCTGCTAGTTCTCAACCTTGCCTGCATATTGGATTTATCTTTGGAACTTTAGAAAAAAAAAATAAAAAAAGACAAGACAAGACTGGACTTACCACAGAAGATTGCTGCAGAATCTCATGCCTAAAAGCCCAGGCAGCTGTATCTTTTAAGCTCCAGGTGATTCTGTGCCAAGAGAGGGTAGAGAACTCCTAGTTCACCCCAACCCTGATGACCTTTCCAGAAGCTGCCTCAAGAAAAGATCCTGGCACAGGCATATTCTCAGAGGGCTCATCTGCAACTGCCTTGTTGAAGAATCACCTAGTAAACTTGACCTTGAGGTGCTACCCTCACAATATCTAAGGAGGCTTGGGAGGGAGCCAGAGTTTACATTTTTTCAAACCCCCAGGGAAATTTTGATATAGGTGAAGGCCAAGGGTTGTAGAAAGACATAACTGCCACCAGAGCCCACACTCTGACTGTGGCTCTGGGCTAGTTGCTCAGAGCTTTCTTCCTTCCTTTAACAGGTTGGAGCTAAAGGTAAGCCCAGGAGAATCAGCCATCTCATATCACAAACAAGAGGCGGCAAGGTAATTATGAGTTAGTGTTACCCAAGAAAGTTGACTAGGCATTTGTTTCTGGAAACCCATGTGGCATTTAAAAAAAATTCTGCTCATGGTCTCCATCCTGTTCTTTCAGCCTGATGAACCCCTGGTCTCTGTGTGATGAGCAATTGATGTCTCTGACATTTAAGGGCAAGGAACAGTTCTTCATCAGAGTTAATTCTCTCCTTCTCTGCTTATTCAATGCCATTTGGACATTCAGAAGAGCCACTCCTACTATGATAAAATGGTGCAAATAGAAGCTTATCAGTGGAAAAGGCCACTCAGGTTTTCTTTGACTCTGATTTAATTTTCTCCATCTGGCTTAAAGCCCTAATAACAATCTTCATTGTAGATTTCCTTTCAAAATCTTTAAAAATGGACCAGAGAATGATGGGATTCTGAGATCAAAGGGCCAACAGGGAGAGGCTCAGACAAGAAGCCAAAGAAAACTCAGAAGGAAAAGTAAATGATTTTTAATTTCTCTTCTGTGAGTCTACTGACCTCTTAGTATACAGCTTTGGGTCATTTCTTCAAGTCATAAGACTCACCCATCCTCATGGAAAGAGGCTTCATGGTGTCACTTGGAAATAGGGGAAAGGTCTTATTTTTGGAAGCTCAGCCTAAATCCCTCTTCTAAGAAGTCTTCTCTGATTAACCCAAGTCATGGAGGGTGCCTCCTTTCTCTCCAGTCATTTTTCTCTCAAAGCACTCGTGCTAATTGCAATGATGATACTAATAATGTCCACCCTTTATCTGGCTTCCATCCACTAAGTGCCAGGCATTGTGGGAGGCATTTTACATAAATCATATTAATTTCTTCTCTCAGCCACCCACCTTTTCCTTCTCATGGTGCTGTGGCCACACTGGCTTCTTGCTGCTCCTTGAGCACATCCAGCATTTCTGTCTTAGGGCCTTTGCACTTGCTGTGCCCTCTGCTTGAAATGCTGTTCCCCGGGTGGCTGCACATCTCTCTCCCTTGCTTTATTCAGCTCTCTGCCTAAAATGCCACCTCTTAGGAAATGCTTTGCATGGGTCACTCTGTAAGGCAGCACATTCTGTCATTATCTCCTTACTCTGCTTTATCTGCCCTCAGAAAGCATTTGAATCCCTGCCACTTTACAACGCGTTGTTTTGTTGACATGTATAAATAAAATGTCACGTAATGGCCCAGGGATGAGATCCTGGAGCTAAACTGCCTAGACTGACTCCCATCCCTGACTCTTATTACTCGTGCTACCCTGGGTAAGTTACTCAAACTCTCTTTACCTTAGTTATCCCATCTTTAAATAGAGTTTGCTAATTGTTACTGCTTATGCAGCAGGGTTGTTATGAGGGTTAGAGTTAATATACGTAAAACACTTACCTCTAGCAGTTATGCGTAAAAGGCACTTTTCTAAGGTCAAGAATCTTGTCTCTTTGTTCAGTAGTATATTCCACTGACCCCTTGCCTTCAATACCTGGAGTAGTAATTTCCCTCAATGCCTGTAGCTGTTTAACAAATATTTGTTAAATGAATCTATGACCAACACCCTGTGGTCGATTGTGTTTTCCATCCTGTGATTACAGCAGTGATTTCTAGAGATCAACTTATGTGAAGAAAATAGAAACGTAAACAAACAAATTATTTTTGAGTTATTGCCCATATATAGGGTAAGTTTTCAAATGGTTGGTCTACTTTAAATAGGAAATGCTGCTGTCTTTTAGAATGTCTCCCACATTATACTGTGGGAGATTTCTACTTCCAACTAATGTGTAATAGCAGAGGCTGCATTTAACTTCCCTTAAAAAACAGCTAAACACACACACACACATACACAAATGAAATACATGAAACACTGGTTTTGAAGACTCTGGATGCCAGGCAATGAGCCACCCATCTCAGAAACATAGAAACAAACAAGGTGGGTTCTGTGACTGCCCACCTGATTGATTGGAGAGTTCCTAGGTCACAGCACAAGGTGGAGATCCAGGTGGAGTCCAGCCGTCTCCATGAGGACAGGAAACAGAGCTGGGAACCCGGGGAGGCCAAATAAGACAGAGTTTTTAGGGCAGAGTCAAGGAGAGAGAAGAGAGCCCCACGTAGAGAACTCTAGAGAATTTGCAAACAGTCACCCTTGAGTCTTCAGCTGATTATTGATCAATATATGATTGTGAGGAAACTACTTGAGGTCAGGAAAGGAATGATTTAAAGACACTAGAGGGAAAAAACAAGGCTCAGAGCTCATACAGAGTCAGAAAGTTTCTATTCCCATCATCATCTGGAAAGGAAACCTTGGAACTTACGAAGTCCTGGAAGAATATTCAGAAGGGTTTTGCCTCAGTAGTGGGCAAAATTAGATTACATGTTGCTCTGATTCCAACTAACAAAGCTTAAAGCCAGTACTCAAGAGGATTAAACTGCTTCCAAGAAACGTAACTGCTTCCCAGGACAAAGCATAAAGGCCTTTAATAGTAAACTCAAAATTGATCACAGATCTTAATGTAAGATCTAAAGTAAACTGTAACCATTCTAGAAGAAAATGTAGGAGGAATTTTTGGTGATCTTGAGTTAAACAAGGTGTCCTAGATAAACCACCAAAAGAGTGATCTTTAAAAGAAAAACATAATTTGGACTTTATCAAAATTAGGAAATTATATTCTTTGAAAGTTGTTTTGACAGAGAAAATATTTGTAAATCCCAAAGTTATAAAGAACTGATATCCAGAATGTATAAAGAATTCTTAAATCTTAATAAGAAAATAATTTTTTTTAAAAAGGCAAAAGATTTGAGAAAACACTTGGCCTTAGGAGATGGAAAAGATGGAAAATAGGCATATAAAAAGAAAATGGAGTTAGTCATTAAGAAAAATGCAAACTAAAACTATATTGTGATATGGCTACGTATGTATTAGATTGTCCAAAATTAAAAAGATTGACCATATCAAGTGTTTGTATGTGGAGGAACTGAAACTCTCACAGACGACTGATGGGAATTAAGATGGTACAACTATTTTGGCAAATACTTTAGCAATTTTTTTAAAAGATTAATCTGTGCTAAGTAAGAGAAGCCAGACAAAAAGGAGTTTATACTGTATGATTATATTCATAGAAAATTCCAGAAAATGCAAACTATGACAGCAGATCAGCAGTTGCTAGGGGATGTGGTAGGTATGAAGGGAAGGAAGGAAAGGATTATGAATAGGTGGGAGTAAACTTTTGATGGTGATGGATATGTTCATTATATTAATTGTGAGGATGGATTCCTAGATATATGTGTGTGTGTGTGAGTATATATATATGTCAAACCTTATCAAATTTTATACTTTATGTATGTGCAGCTTATTGTTTGTAATTATCCCTAGATAAAATTGTTTTAAAAGAGAAGGAAAACTTAACAAGATAAATTAGTTGTTTTCTTAGTTAAGATTTTCTAAGTGAGAGAAAATTGAACCAAAACTGGCTTAAATGAAAAAAAAAAAAAAAAAGAAGGATCTTATTGGATCCTGTAGACCTTAGATGGGAGCTTCAGGCAGGCAACGCAAGGGTTCACACTGCATCTCCAGGAACTTATGTCTTTCTACAACTCTTGGCCTTACTTCTTCTCTGTTAGATATATTCCCAGACAGATTTTCTCTTCATGGTGCCAAAGATAGAGGCAGCGGCTCCAGCCTCATATATCTTTAGGCTTAAGCCCAGCAGAAAGTGCTAGAATCTTTCCATGCATCCCCAGCAAAGTGGTTTGAATTTCATCAGCTCTGTTGGGTTGCATGCCATTTCTCTTTTTCTTTTAAGACAGAGTCTCACTCTGTTGCCCAGGCTGGAGTGCAGTGGCACGATTTTGGCTTACTCCAACCTCTACCTCCTGGGTTCAAGCGATTCTCCTGCCTCAGGCTTCTGAGTAGCCAAGATTACAGGTGCACCCCACCATGCCCAGCTAATTTTTGTATTTTTCATAGAAACGGAGTTTCACCATATTGGTCAGGCCAGTCTCGAACTCCTGACATCAAGTGATCCACCCTTCTTGGCCTCTTAAAGTACTGGGATTACATACATGAGCCACCGTGCCTGGCCTCACAGCATTTCTTAAGTCAATCATTAGGCCAGGGAAAACACTGTCTGATTTTGATGGCTTATTTTCTGGCCTGGCAGTGGCTCATGCCCGTAATCCCAGTAGTATGGTAGGCTGAGGTGGAGGATTGCTTGAGCCCAAGAGTTCGAGATCAGCCTGGGCAACACAGTGAGACCTTGTCTCTACAAAAAACAAAACAAAACAAAACAACAACAACAAAAAACAAACAATATGTATATATAAAAAATTAACTGGATGTAGTGGCACAAACCTGTAGGTCCAGCTACTCAGGAGACTGAGGTGGAAGGATGGCTTGAGCCCACGAGATCGAGGCTGTAGTGAGTTGAGACAGTTCTGCTGTATCCCAGCATGGGTAACAGAGCAAAACCCTGTCTCAAAAAAACAAAACAAAACAAAAACACACATCTTACCTCTAGAACTAGAAGTAGAGTCAATTCTACCCAAAACACAGTCACTGAAAGTATTTAGGCAAGGGGACTCGGAGGAAAATTTGGTATAGTCCCCTGAAGAGGGGAATTGCAGACAAAGGCCAAAATAAAGCCAATTCGTGAGTGGATTTTTCTAATGAAAACTTCCTACAGACACACTTTCATCCCCAGCCATGCCCACCGAAATACCCAGGCTCAAAAAATGATCAAGTGGATGGATTAGATGCTAGCAATTATAACTGTGCAGGACATTTTAAGAAATTACATGTCCTTTTATGGAAAACGGTAAAATATATGTTAAATATAAATATTTCCTTTTTGTTTCTCACACAATTTATATATGTTCTTTGTAAGCAAAAATAAAAAATATCAGTCTTATAACTCCAAACTACCTGTGATAATCAATTTGATATTCAGATTTCAGCAGAATCTGAATTCTGGGAAGCCGTGTCCTTGGCTGGTAATTGGGGTTCTGTTGATACGGGTTCATTATTTCTCAGTAAATAATGAATTTGGGGTGACAACTAGAAGTCTCTACCTATGAACTTATTTCCCCAAAGCCTAGACTGTCTCCTGTCCCTATTCAAGGAAAGAAGTGGTTGTGCAAATTCACACTAAGATAAAAATGACTGGCAAGGAATGTTGCTTGACAGGATGTCCTATGGACAGAGGATGCAGGAGAACAAGAAGGAGAGAACACTGAGGCACCTGGGATAGAGACCTGGGAGAACTCCCATGGAGAAAATGATGTGGAAAGGGGAAGCCAGAGGAAGGAAAGACAAAATCTGCCAACCTGACCGTTTTGCAAAGATCAGACCTATCCCTCAAGTTCTTTTTGCTATGAGATTTTGAGGATAAATGTAGGTACAATAGGAATATACCAGTTAATTTGGTCTGTATCTTTTGCACTAGGAGTGAATAACATTTCTACACCAAATGCTGGATGCTCCAGACTGGTGAGTTAAGATGCAGAGTGACCCAGCCCTACCATAGTTAGTTTCCCTGCTGTTTGTCTTTCTTCCTTAATAAGTGAAACCTCAAAGAAATCACAGATGTCTCAGCCCCTGCTGCTTCCACAGTGTCAGAATTGCAGGTTCAGTGCTAAAGATGGGGATGACATTGATGAAGTTCAGCCCAAGTGTCACTTCCTCTTCGGGTCAAGCTTAACGTCAAAGCCACCATATCCTCCAAATTCCCTACTATGAGTCTCATCCAGGGGTCAAAGATATTTGAAGATGTCACTCATCGGCTTGAGAACTGGCAAAGCCTGAAACACCATCTAGGCAAGCCCATCTTAAAGGTCTGGAAACTGAGGCCAAGAGACTGAAATTTCACAGTCATTTCTGAAAGAGCTGAGACTAGAACTCATGTTTCCTCATTCCCAGGCCTATGCTGTCGCTCCAGGCCGTTTTTGTGCTTCCAGCTTTTGCTTTTTTACTAGGTGCATTCTTTCCATAATTTATAAAGTCCACCCTGGAAGAACCAGCAAGCTCTCGTTATTAGACTTCCTCTACTCTGTAATAAAAAGCTCAGAGAGCTACCAGCCCACCTATCTAATGCCATTCTGTGGCCATGGAGGAGTGGCGGTGTGTGTTTCTTGCCTCAGAAAGTTTGCCCCTGGAGAACTCTGATTCCAGTGGCCAAGACAGTGGTAAAACTCTGTGATGTGTGTCTCAGGGTGGAACTGTATCTCCTCCCTTGTCCTCTGTGGCCATCACAGTGTTGAGTTTGCTTTCTTGTTGCTTCCTGAACCAGCAAAGCTTCCACAAATCAGAACCCTAGGAGTGGACTTGGACTAATTGATGAGCTTGGGGAAGCCTCTGAGTTGATTTTTACAACCTCCAGAAATAAATACCTTCTGAATTCAACGTGATTAATGTGGATGCAAACGCCAAAGAAAGTAATAAAGATTTGACACTTATTAAAAAGTGTTGCCAGAAAAATATGAATGATTACTTTAATATAAGCACTGTGTGGTGCATGTCCTCCTGCTTTTCCTTAATTTCCCCACAGATAAGGCTGCCGTGCATACCGTATCCTCGTGAGGCAAATGAGAAATTAGATTTGGAATTAAATTTTCAAAAAGAATTGCAATTGTTTTAATTATAAGTCACCCAGTGTGGGTCTCAAGCTAGACAGCCTCTCAAGCACTGATGAATTGGGGTGCTGTCCTTGTCATGGGACTGAGATCCAAGGCAAGGAATTTGACTTTGCAGCAGACATTTGTGCCTATGCTCAGCCACCATGGGGAAGAGTATTCTCATTATTAATTATTATTAAGTGCAACATCAGGCTGAGAGTTTTCTTCATTCCAGCATCCCCAGGATTCCCAGGTTTAAATAAATCTTGTTAAACCTAATGGGATTGCTCTGATTAAAGCTCCATGCTCTAAATCCAGGAGATGCTCCTCAGTGCATGTGTTGAAGAAGCTCCCAAAGTCTACTGAGTAAATAATCTATATATTAGCCCTTAAATTATCATTAGAATTCCAGAAGACTCATCCACAATATGTACTGAATCCATATGAGATACTAGGAATTCTGAAATAAATGGCAATCTTTCTAATTCAGCACAGTTGAAATAACACACTTGTCCTTCCTTCCCAATACCTGTTCTTGTGCTTTTAATCTCAGTTATCAGAACCACCATCCACCCTGATATTCTTTTCTTCTCCCTGTTAGTGGAGGCATCACTAATCATTCACACACCGTGTCCTGCTGACCATGACCTTAGGTGCTTTTCATCCAGCTCAACCCTGCCCAGCTGCAGGACTAGCCCTCCTGCAGAGAACGTGAAAGTATTCTTGGGTTCATCCTATTAGCTTGTTTCATTATCCACATCGCTGATTGGTTGTGAGTCTGGTAGATTCTACCTCCTATACAGCTGTCTTGTCACTTTCTTCCTATATAATTATGGCCACCCACCTTAGAAACCCTTCAAGGTCTCTCCATTACCTGATATGGTCTAAGCTGTTTAGCCTGGTAATGGAAATCGGTAATGATCGGGCCTTGCCTAACTCTCCAAGCTCATCTTTAACCCTCTCTCTATACTGCTTGTCCCAGCCATTCTCAACTGATTGAGGTTCTCTCAGTCTAGAAGGCTGTTTCAAGCCACTGGGCCTTTGCTTCTGCTGCGCTCTTTGCTTGAACCACCTCCCCGAGCCATCAGACTCCTTTCCGATCAACATTTCAAACTCAGCTCCCCCAAGAAGCCTTTCCTGTCCTCACTCTTGATGAACTTAACCTCTCGTTCCTTTGAGGCACTAACATGTTCAGACTTTAATGGTAGCACGCTACTGCCCTCAGCCAAGCCCCTTTCTATTGGTGATGCTCAGTTTGATGCTTTAATTAAAATGTTGGCTGCCAGATCTTACTGCTGTTCATTTCCCCTTTGTAATGAGTAAGAAATCTATAGGGTGGCACTTTGTAACTGGGTGAATGTACTCATCCTCACCAATATTTTACCCAGGAATTTAACAGAAACTGATAACCCTTACCTGAACCAACTATTATAATGGGGGTTGAAAACTAGTGATTTTTCTATTCCCAGGTTCAAGCAATTCTCCTGCCTTAGCCTCCCAAGTAGCTGGGATTACAGGCACGTGCCATCAAGTCCAGCTAATTTTTTTATTTTTAGTAGAGACGGGGTTTCACTGTGTTGGCCAGGATGGTCTCGATTTCTTGACCTCTTGATCCTCCCGCCTCGGGCTCCCAAAGTCCTGGGATTACAGATGTGAGCCACTGCACCCTGCCTGCAGTTTTTTAAATAAGGTTTTATTTTAAAATAATTATAGATTCACAGGAAGTTGAAGAAATATACCAGGAGATCCTGTGTACCCTTCCCCATATTTATCCCACTGATTATATCTTGCTTAACTTACAGTGCAGTATATCAAGACCAGAAAATTAACATTCATACAATCCATGGAATTTATTCAGATTTTCCTAGTTTTACCTACACTCATGTGGGATGGGGGGATGTATGGATATGTGTGTGTGGGGGGGTGGGATGTGGATGTGAGAAGTTTTATGTAATTTTATCACAGATTAGATTTCTATAACACCACAATCAAGATTCTAAAAAGTATTCCATCACCAAAGGCTCCCGCCTTTGCCATTCTTTTTGTCTTGAATTTCTCCCTCCAACTGTAATCAGACAGTTGTATCCAGAAGTTACTTAAGTTTTTGTGTGCTTATGCCATTGATTTAATACAGTTTCATTTTTTTCTGTTTGTCTTCAATTTCAGAGTTTGCTTTTTTCCCCATCACTTTTTATCTCACTTGTTTCAAAAGCAAAAGTATAGGAAGGTCTGCTTGCAGAATTCCTGCTCCTGTTTCCATCTTCCCCAATCCATACCCACTTATATGCTAGAGGTAACAGCTTTTAATCGTTTCTGATATATTTCTTCTATAGTTCCTTTTGCAAACACGAGATACGTCTTTTTCTTATTTCTTTCCTTCACAAAAGATAGCACACTATATATTGTATAGTTATTGGAGCTTACAGTGGGGGCTCTCAGACCAGCTTTGGTCAGGCCCAAGGCTCCCCAGGGCTCTGCGGGTCCCACTGTAACTGTGTTTGTATGTGGGCAGGTGGGGTGGATAGGAGGGGAACCAGATAGGGCTTCAGGTCTAGCACCTCTTCTACTGCAGCAGCTACCTTTTTACCTGTTTTGTGTGTAGGGATTCTGTGGAATATTTTGTTTGGAATAGGAGATTGAAAACCACTGATCTAGACTAAAGAATAGCCCACAAGTGCACAAAGCCAGGACAAAACATTGCCTGTTCTTTCCTTAGAAAATACCACTCTACCACAGAGGCTGAGTTTAGAATGGCAGAGGCTAGTCACTGATTGTTTTTGGCTATTCTCTGTTGACTACCCCTAACCCTACATCTTGTCTTCCGGAATTCTCTGCCTTGCCTTGTGTCCCAGGCAAGGCTGACCTCCAGTGCCTGCGCCACACAGATTGCCTTACTTCTGACTTTCAGCTGGGTTTGGACAATGAAAGGCACTGGCAGAGATTGGAGGGTGAGTGGAGAGAGATCTAGGGCTGCCAGATTTAGCAAATAAAAATACAGAATTCCAGGAAAATTTAAATTTTAGAAGAACCATGAAACACTTTATAGCCCATGAAGTATTTGGGATATACTTATACTACGGAATTGTTTATCTAAAATTTAAATGCAACTGTATGTTTTGTATTTTTCTAACAATCCTAGAAAGACTGGCGTATTTATTCCTATTTCTGCTGTACTTTGCTGTGGTTTTGGGTTTTGATAATCATTGTTCCTTTGACAATAGCTATTTTTAGGCCTCTCTCCCATGACTCTAACTTTCATAGGGCTCCAGAAGCTTGGTTCCCTCCCCTTCAAAGATCCCATGGTTCTTAGTCACTGAGAGCCTCACCTTCTCTTGCTTGTTCTCCTAACCCTGCTCTTACCTCAGGAAATACTCTCATCATAAAATTCAGTTCAACAGAACCCTTTGGCATAGGCCATCTGCTTCTTGTCTGATATAAGGGCTACCCCTGTGTAGTTCTTCATCTGGCCCTTGTACTTTAGGACACCTCCAGCTTGGAGCTTCATGCTGTGCCCATTCTCCGTGATGACAGGCCAAGTGAGTGAGTTGAGCAGTCAGTAACCAGTGCATCAGTAGCCACTGCAAAGATGGGAATTAGAATATGTTATAGGTGGCAATGATCTCCAGAGGGTCTAATCTAGGCTGCATTCCAGAATGGGTTCCAGAAACATAAGAGCTATTTGAATATGTGTGTGTGTGTGTACATACATACATAATGTATACACATGTATACATGCATACATATATACACATATATAATATGCATTTTAATTATATTTTGAAAGGTCACCTCTTAGAAAAAATTTAAAAGTGAATTTCTAAGGAAAAGATTTTTTTAAAAAAGTATAAACCCGTTACCCTTCTCCTATGATGATGTCCCATATCTGCTATGAAGAAATGGTAAAGCAAACCAAGGAAGTTGAGTGTGATCCCTTGAAACAGGAGAGGCCATGGTACTATCAGCTCATCAGGCTCAGGCCGAATTCGAGAACCACTGAGGTGATATGTGTCATTTATTTGGTGACCAGTGGTCTTTGTCATGTCTTAATTTATAATTTCAGCAAGCATTTATGTATGCTTATATATTTATGTGTATATATTATATATTTATGTGAATTTTTATGTGTTTATACTTGTATATTATTTCATTTATGATTTATAATTTCAGCATGTATTTGTGAGATGCTGTTCTTTGTGTCTGTAATAAAATATAAAGCAGTTGATTTCTCCAATTTGTCATTTTTTGTTTAATCATAAAATTTTAAATTTGCACATAAATCAAAGGTAATTTCCATAATTCCTTGCAGCGATTCATTTGCAAGATCATTTTTAGATGTCTACTTTAATCTAAGCATGCATTATATCTCATGAGGCCCATTGGTATCCCATCAACAATGCAGTATAATATAAAACATGTCCATGGTGAAATAGATTGGAAAAATACTGATTGAGTGCAATCTCAATGTTTTAACTACCTAGATGATCTTTGGGTCACAGACTGTGGTCAAAGTTCTTCACCCCTATCCTAGGCCTCCAGGTTCACCTTCCTGAGGCTGGCAGGATTTGTATTGAGGACTGGAGATACCCCCTTTTCTGCCCTTCTCAGTTGCACATACCCCATCCTCAGAGGCCTCCTCTTTAAATTCCTCATTCTGAACTCCCCTCACCCTTTTGTCTCCTTTGAGGAATATATTTGTCATCTTTTCCTACACCCCTCCTCCTTCACATACACACACTCAGTAATCTTGAGTCTTCAAAAATATTAGGACATACTCCTTCCTAACAAAAATCAACAAGCAGGGTACTGGATATCCCTGACTTTGGAGTAAGAATCCCTGACTCAGAAGGTGTCTAGAGATCTGGAAGACTCCATAGTTTACTCTTTCCTATGTATTGATTTCAGGCAAATTTAACTCCTTGATCCTCTGTTCTGCTGTGTGGACAGACACATACCTGCCGACTTTCTCACAGGACTTTGGTTAGTACTCAAGGAACTAGTAGACTTGCAGGTTCTTTAAATAGCATCCAAAAACTGATATAAGTCCACTATAAGAGCACACCAAATGGATCACATTGACCAAATTGAATAGACAAATCAGAAAAATAACCAACTTGTTTATTTTTTCTATGGAACACATCATAGATTGACCCCATTGATTATTCTAGCCTTGGGCGGGGAGGCGCAGATGATTCAATTTCTTTCATTTTAATAAATCTGAATCTGGGTGCTGACGAGTTGATGGGTGCAGCACAGCAACATGGCACAAGTATACATATGTAACAAACCTGCACGTTATGCACGTGTACCCTAGAACTTAAAGTATAATAATAAAAAATAATTAAAAAATAAATAAATAAATCTGAATCAAGTAACTGCCAGGTGCCAGGCATAGTGGCAGCAGAGGTAAAATGAGATGTTAGTTTATAAATTCTGCCATGAGAGGGGCTCACAGCCCAGTTTGGAAGCTCTGAACTAGGGGACAATCAGTGTAACTGCCAAGCACACTTGAAGGGTGGATGAGGGAACAGCACATTCTTCTGGGGAACCAGAATAGTTGTGGAAAGATTTTGTGCTAGACATTTATTTGTTCACTCATTTATTCATTCAACAAATCTCTTTTGAGCCTCAGTTTGTTTCAGGCACCATATTAGTCCGTTTTCATGCTGCTGATAAAGACATACCCGAGACTGGGTAATTTATACAGAAAAAGAGGTTTAATGGAGAACTCACAGTACCATGTGGCTGGGGAGGCCTCACAACCATGGTAGAAGGCAAGGAGGAGCAAGTCACATCTTACATGGATGGCAGCAGGCAAAGAGAGAGAGAGAACTTGTGTCGGGGAATTCCCCTCTTTAAAACCGTCAGATCTCATGAGACTTATTCTCTCTCATGAGAACAGCATGGGAAAGACTTGCCCTCATGATTCAGTTACCTCCCACCGGGTCCCTCCCACAACACAGGGGAATTCAAGTTGAGCTTTGGATGGGGACACAGCCAAACTATATCAGGCACTTTACTCAGTGCTGGGAATACAGCAATGAATAAGTCAGATGGTTTCTGTTCTCAAGGGCAGGCTAGTGGAACAGATACATATTGAGTGCCTTGCAAATATATAATTATAAACTGTGATAAGTGCATGGAAGGAGAGTCCAGCTGACTTAGCATGGTGGTTGAAGGAAAGGAACTGATATAGTGCATTGGTATAGAGAAGGCTTCTTCTGGAAAATAATACCCAGGTTGATGTGAAGGATGTGTAGGCGTGAGGCAGGTGAGCAGAACAAAGAAGAACATATGCAAAAGCCTTGAGGAATGGCAGAAAGATACCATGATACACTGGACTAGAAGTCTCCCAAAGGTTTTCCAGTCTTTGTCTCAGGGTTCGTTTTACTTTCTGCCCCTGTTCTGTCATCTTTTCTCAGGTTACCAGCTAGGACAGCAGTGACTGCCATTTTCGAGACATCATACATGGCTTCAGCTATTCATCTTTTTATTGGATGCAGACTGAGTCATTTCTCAGAAAAGAAGGGGTAAAGAGGTGAGACTGGAAAGAATAGGAACTACAGTCCCTCAGGAGCAGAATTCAGGGACCTTATCTCTCAAGTTTCCATGAAAGTGATATAGCTCCAAGATACTGGTCTCTGTTTCTGGTTGCAATTTTGAGTAGAAAGACTTAGAGTGGGCTGCTTTTGGTGAGCTGTCTTCCCTTGGATCAGTCTCCCATGGCAGGATGTATTAACACCTATAGGGAATGTCCACCATGGGCCAGGGACTGCTTAGAGTGCTTTGTATGTATCTCTTTTGATCCAGAGAGTAACTCCAGAGTAGGTACTATTATAATCCCCATTTTACGTGGTAAATAGTGAGACATAAAGCAGGTAAACCACTGGCCAAGGTCACAGTCAATATGGAGAAGAGCCAGCTTTTGAACTCAGAAAGTCTGATCACAGACCATACTTTTAATCACTATGTTAATTGGGAGGCCACCCCAATGCTGACATGGCAATCGGGTTTCTCCCTGTTTATTGAAGCAGTTTTCAGAAAAGGAGAGGTTGTTATGAGCCAGTCAGACCCCTTCAGACTTGTTTACTATGTATCCCAGCTCAAGTTTAAAACTTTTTCTTCTTAAGACCACTAGCCCACATCCCAGAAAGAAATGCAGAATTCTGTGTAATTCAGTTGTATAATACTGAAAGCATAAATAAAAATACACAAAAAGCATGACATGCATACTTTTCCAGTTAGATGCAGGTCATTCTCTTACAAATGGTTTGTAGAAGTACAATCAAAGGAGTGCAATAATTTCAGATGCTTTTCGTTTTCATCAATTCTATAATGTCCTTTAGCACTTACGTTTAGCTTATGCCATTTCAGAATGTAGTCGTGTCTTCACCATTTCCCTTTACATCTTCCTGCAAGGAACTTTCTTTCCTTTGTCTTTAAATCATGGTGCAGAGAATGTATTACCTAATTAGCTGGAAATATTTGAGCAAGTCCTTTGGGGATAACACCATTTCTAATTATTTTTCTGTCAAAGAATGACAAAGAGGCCGACACAATTGACTGCAATAAAAGAGATTTCCTTTTTTTTTTTTTTGAGACGGAGTCTCACTCTGTCGCCCAGAAAAGAGATTTCCAAGAGTTTGCTGGAGCCTCCTCAGTCACAAGTGCTATTTCCTCTGAGGCAGATAAATGGATGGTAAATGGATCTCCTGTCTAGCTCAAAAAATGCACCAACTACTTATTTTCCTTTGGAAACTCACACCCTGTAGAGGACTTGTGGGCACGTAAAAGTGAGGAATGGACAATGTTATTAGAGAGTAAGCTGGTCCAACTTGTGCTCATATTTTAGCACCAAGATATTGGAAGAAACAGAAGACATGACCTTAGGAGAGAAGAGAAAATAGTAGACATTACAAGGTAGCAATTCACCACTGTGGAAATACCCAGGAGTAACTGGAAGGAATTTTATGGGGTCTGGGAATTCACATAACTGAATGGTAAAGAAGTCAGATATTTGTAACTATTATTTTCATTCCATTTTCAAGAATTACAGATGCAACAACTAAAACCATCATGAAAAAGAGTTCTGATGAAAGTTTTAGTTTCTTTTCACTTGGGATTTTAGAACATAGAACAGGCATTGCTTTTTGGCATATCAAAATGGTTCATTATCTGCAATCAGGAGTCCCTGTCTGTGTGACCCACAGTACTTTTTAATCTCATCTAGGTTACGGTATGATATTGATCCACTCATTATTTCATTCATCCATTCATTTTATTTATCAAACTTGTACTGAGTGACTACTGGATGTCAGACATGTACTAGAAACTCTGAATACAGAGGCAAACAAGATACAGAATAGCTTGTATCACAGACCTGTATTCTGTATCCATAGCCATTTGAGATTCTGACATGTTTTTAAAAGATCAAAATCAGAGTCCAGTTCCAGGTAAGGTAAAATACCCTTCTCCTTGTCACTACCTTTGAATACAACTATAAGATCTAGACTAAATTCATGGAAGAGGTATTTGGGGACTCCTGAAAAATAAACAGTGAAAGGTCAGTTGGGGAAGAAGTCAAGAATTTGAGCTATCACTGAGCTGGCAATGAGTATATCATCATTTTCCCTCCAGTAATCTCAGCCTGGACACAAAGTACCCCAAGACCTGGAAGTGGACATGGTGAAACAGAAAGAATTCTCTATCTAGCTGGAGGAAGAAGAACGGGGTGTGTCACACTCAGAAGTCAGGGAAATGCCTCATTTTTTCCCTTTTGTTTTTTTCTCTATTCTCTTGTTCTTCAACCTACAGACAATACAGTCACAGTGAAGGAAACACATTGTTGTCAGCAGAGTCCCATAAATGCATAAAACCCTTAAGGAGAGGAACCTTCCTTTCTAATCAGAGGAGCTATTATCTTAAAAAGGTGGAGCAAACCACCTTTAAAACACTTTTTTTTCTGTTTGTATATTTTGCCACTTGATCTTGCAATCTCAGAAGGTACCTAGCAGATTGGGGTAAACAAACCCCATAATTCTGGCTAGCGAACTGAAAAACAGAGCACCAGGGAACTAAAAAGTACCAGGAGGTTTCAGGGAGGGAGAAGCTTGGAAAATGCAGTGCCATAAAAGTTGTTTATGGACGTTATGAACTCACCCAGAGTGGATGGATCTGATCTTAAACAGCATATCAAAGACATTGATAATTATATTAATGGATAGACTACCACCTATGTCCTGGACTGTCTGCTTAATGGTATACATGCAGAATAGATGTTAATAGCACTGAAAAGACTACATTGAAAGCAGAATTCATAGGAGGATAATTACAACTTGCAGCTTGGAGCTAACTGGGTGAATTGCCTGGTCAAAATAAAAATATCAATATTCTTGATAGAATTTTAAAAAGACCCAGTCACTCATAAGATAATATTAAAAATGTCTAAGATACAATACCAAAATGGCAATACAACACATCAAAAGCTACAGGATGCAGCTAGAACTATACCTAGAGGGAAACTTATACTATGAAAATCCTTATATTATAAAAGAAAAAGAATCTCCAAGAAATACTGTAAAGTTGCATTTTAAGAAATAAGAGACTGGGTGCAGTGGCTCATGCTGTAATCCGAGCACTTTGGGAGACCAAGGCAGGTGGATCACTTGAGGCCAGGAATTCAAGACCAGTCTGGCAAACATGGTAAAATCCCATCTCTACTGA
>NW_012108697.1:3941569-3961804 GCF_000951045.1 Mandrillus leucophaeus
AAAAAAAAAAAAAAAAAGGAACTGATACAGAGCTGATATCAATGCAGCTGAAAACAGAAAAACAATAAAAACCACTGCAACTAAAACCTGTATCTTTGAAAGATTAATAAGATTGACAAGCCTGTTGCAAGACTTAAAAGAAAGAAGACACAAATGGCCAATGTTGGGAATTGAAAAGGAGGGATCATTAGAGATCTTGCAGACATTGAAAGGATATTAAGTGAGCACCACAAGTAACTCTACACACATAAATTCGACAAGTTAAATCAAGTGGGCTGATTTCTTGAAAACCACAAGCTACAAAAACTTAAGATGAGCTATAAAGCCTGCATAGTCCTATAAGCATTAATAAATTTGAATTAAAAGCTTAAAACTTCCCAAAAAAGAAACACCTAGGTTCATATGGTTTTACTTGTAAATTCTACTCAATATGTAAAGATAAAATGATATAAATTATACAGTCTTTTCCAGAAAATGAAGAGAAAACATTTCTCAACTTATTTCATGAAGCCACTATCACCTGATACTAAGACAAGACAAAAACAGAATAAGAAAAAGAAAAGTATATTCCAACATCCCTCATAAACATAAATGCAAAAATCCACAAGAAATTTTAGCAGTCTGAATCCTGCGATATACAAAAACAATATCATCGCCATGGGAAGATAAACCTGGTTCAATATTTGAAGATAAATTGATGTAATTCACTAAAACAAGAAGAGCCAAAGAGCCATATGATCCTATCAACTAATGTAGAAAATAATTTGACAAATTTCAATATCCATTCATGATTAAAAACAAAACCTGCCAGCACTCTAGGAATAGAAGGGAATGTCCTCAATCCGATGAAGGGTAGCTACAAAACCTACAGCTAACATCATACTTACTGGCAAAAACAAATAGTTTCCCTCTAAATTCAGAAAGAAGGCAAGTATGTCCATTTTCGTCATTCCTCTGGCAGCATGCTAGAAGTACTAGCCAATGTAATAAGAAGAAATAAAAGTCAAACAGATTGGACAGGAAGAAATAAAATTGTTACTATGGATGACAAGATTGTCAATGTAAAAAAAGAGACCCTCAAAACCAAACAAACAAGAAAACCTCCTAAAACTAAGACGTCAGTTTAACGATGTCACAGGATACAGTGTCAATATACAAAAGTCAATCATATTTCTATATACTGATAATGACTCATTGGAAACAAAAAATATTTACAATAGCTTCAGAAAAACATGTATTAAATTTGTAACTTGAAAAATTACAAAATGCTGACAAAGAAAATACACAAGCCCTAAATACATGGAGAGAGGTTGTGTTCGTGGATCAGGAGACTCTACATACAAAAATATCAGTAGGATTTCCTGTAGACATATACAGTTGGTGGGTTCTCCATTCCTATAATTTTCTCTTTTGGAGAATACTGTACAAATGGAATTATTGAACATGTAATCATTGACACTGGCTTCTTTCACTCACTAATGACTTTGAGATTCATTCATGTTGTTGTATCCATTTTACTGCTGAGTAGTAATTCCTTGTATGTTGTACACAAAATGTTTATCCATTTACCCACTGAAAGTCATCTAGGTTGTTTCTTGGTTTGGGCTACTGTAGAATATTTGTGTGTAGGTTTTTATGGGAACATAACGATTCATATTTCTAGGCTAAATACTAGGAGTGGAGTTGGTAGGCAGTGTGTGGCTACAAAGGGAATGTGTTCTGTTGATGTGATGGAAATGTTTTGTATTCTGATTGTAGTGAGTATCAAGGTTACTCCCAGTCTACTGGATTATGGTGTCATTCATCAACCTTAGTGACACAGGAATAAGAACACTCATTTTGGGGGAAGGAAACTGTTGTTATTATTGTTCTTTGCCATTAATTTATACATGTGCCCAAAGTTTGAACATGACATTTTTTAGTAGTATTGTCAAAGAGGTTTTTGTTCCCTATAGTATGTTTGACAAAAGCGCCCCACTTGTCACCGTGGGAATGGCCTTTCTTGCTCTGTTTACGGAAACTGAGAACTCTGCCTCTCTGCTTTGCTGGTGAGCACACTGAATGCTTTGAGGAGAGGTGACCTTCTTACTTCAGTGCTTGCTGCAGAGTTGGAATAAATGCATCCAGAATTCCAACATCTTTGTCCTGAAAGAGTAACTTCCCAATTTTAATCTGAAACATAGTCTCCTGAAAGGTGCAGAATCATGCAATTACAGTAGCAGCCCCAACGTGCCAATATTTAACATTCCTTCCCCAGTCTATAACATACTTGTGCCATTTTTGTTCCTCGACATTATGTTCAGCATATTGAGGCTACAAGTGTGAGCATGCAGGCATTCTTGTTCTGAGCAAACAGTCCATGGGGATTAGGTCTGTTCTCTGCTGCCCTCATTCAGTCTTCTAGTGTCTTCCAGTATATTTAGGGGTCTCTAATAACAGAATCCCGGTACCCAATTCTCACCCGAGATTACATATTTAATTTTATGTCTCTCTCTTGCATTAATGTATACATTGCAACTATTTATGAAAAAGGGAGTGTCTATAAAGGATGAGGTAGCTTTAGCAAACTCATTGAAGGAGTGACAGTTGTAATTTAACAGAATCCTGAATACCTTTTCTTTCTAAGCCCTTCCCTTCCTTCCCTTTCTCTTTCTTGCTTTCCTTTTCTTTCTTTGTCTCTCCTTCCCTTTTGGATGCATTAAAAAGGAATGCTACCCTGAATAAAAGCATTTTTGAGATGCAATTTTTAATATCTTTTTAACAGCTGGCCATTTCAGGATTCCTCTTTTCACTATGATGGAGATTTAGGTACAGCTAATCCTTGGGTATGTGCTTGCTCTTTGGTGCTTTAGAGAAAGATTAGAAAAATAGGGTCCAAGAAAGACTCTGCTTTTCAAAAGCTTGGCACTTCTGAAGTCTTCAATGCAAATTCTATCTATGGCAAATTGAGGATTAACATCAATTTGTAGGATGCCAAAGATGAAAGATAATCCAGGCTTGAATGATGCCCTGATGACTGGGCAGAGCAACATCGTGTTCACACTTATGGAAGTACAGAAAGTCTGTTTACTCAATTTAATAGCCATTGCCATTATCTTGACATGAATTGTGTTCCATGCTCAGAGAAGACTTTGATAGCAGTGCCCTGGAAGAGAGGAAAGTGCATTTCCTCTGCAGTTGCGATGCTGAGTCCGTGCCCATAACAGACAGGCCCCTTTCTCTCAATTCTTGCTTGAGGCTCACAGGCTCAGTTGGATTCTAAAAACCTTTTTTGAAGGTTTTATTTTCTATTGACTAGTTATTTTATAATCGGAAAGGAACAACAAACAGAGCCCCAGTGAACACAGATTTTTTTCAAGTGTATTCCTCCTCCAGACTTTCATTGTTGAACAGATAGTTTTTTTAAAAAAAATTACAATCATTATACACTATTGTGTGCATACTGCCTTTGTTTTATTCTCTTTTAAAATGAAAATTCATTCTTATTGTGAAAATGTTGCATGCTACCGTAATGTTAAAGTGTACACAATTAATAAAGTACAAAGAAAAAAGTAAATCACCTAAGATTGCACCACTTAGAGAAAAGTATTTTCATTGTTTTCATGAACATTTAAAAAGCCATCTTAGACTAGATGTGGTTGGATTATGGGATGTGAGGGTTTTGAAATGTGGTAAGAAAGGGCAAGAACTATTAATATTTTCTCCAGTTAGGAAGCAGCAAGTAAAACCGCATGTTCAGAAAAGAGGAGAAACTATTTGGTAGCACAGCAGAGTGACTATAGTCAATAATAACTTAATTGTACTTTTTAAAATAACTTAAAGAGTAAAATTGGATTGTTTGTAACTCAAAGAATAAATGCTTGAGGGGATGGATGGATACCTCATTCTCCATGATGTGCTTATTTCACTTTGCATACCTGTATCAAATAATCTCATATACCCCATACACACACACACACATATATATATACACATACACACATATATACATATATATATATACACACACACACACCCCTACTATATACCCACAAAAGTTAAAAATTAAAAAAGTTGAGAGGATGAGGTGTGTGCGTGTATAGAAACAAGGCAACATGAGAAGGTGAGAAGGTACTGGAAATGAACAAAGGTGGGCAAATCCAGACAGCAAATATGGTTGGTACCCAAGAAGCACCAGCTTGTAAAGAGAGAGCTTTTCTCTTTGGGGAGGTTTCCTAGGCCCAATGCAGCCAAATACCTGCATGAGGATAGTTCGTGTCTACTCAACAACTAGTTGAACATTTTTGGATTGGACTTCCTAATTAATTTTTAAAGTACATTTATTGAAACCACTAGTTAAGTTCAATGGAAAATGTCCACGTGAGTGTGTCCATATATCTGCATGTGTATGTGGGGGTGTGTGTGTGAGTTTGTGCTTGTGCATGTGTGTTTTCTATGGCTGAACCCATCAACAGAGATACAGATCAGTTGCTTGGGTCTTAATTAGAGAAATAAAAAGTTCACAATTTGTCAGCTTCACCCTAAGATATAGGACTCAGAGATCCTTAACACCTAGCCAAGTCTCAGACATATCTATTTGGGTTTGTCTCTGAGTCCCAAGAGAGCCCACAACCTCCTTTACTGCTCAGCCCAGACCCTGGGTATGAAATAGTTGGTCCGTCGTAATTTGTTGCACTCCACAGAAGCCAAGGAGCAGAAATCAGCATATCCACTTGGAATACCAAGTAGGTTTTTATTTGTTTAGCATTTTTCCCCCTTCCCTTTCCCTAGGAGGCCCTGGCTGCTAAGTCACAAGAAGCATAATAAAAACATCTTAGATGTAATCAATTTCAGTCTCTGGTTTGTTTGCTGACTAGTTTGGTTGTATTGAATTTTCTCAGCAGGTTAGGAGGGGGAACAGTGGCGTATAGCCCAGGATGGATCTTGACTCCTTGCATATATGTTCCATCCTTTGTTAGTGACAAATCTAGTAAAGATTAGTTTTGAAGCTCTACAGAACGACTTCTTGCCTGCTAGCTGCCCCCAGACAATAGAGTTTTATCACACCAAATCACCATAGTAAGATTCACTGCCAATATTTCTCCTGGATAAATAGCTGCTTTTTGACTAAGCTTGCCTTTAAGGGTAAAAGGTTAAGGACCCGTGTATATCATGTCATTAACAAGTTAGCAGATAAATAGTTCTATTCAGTAAAATTGTTTTTGCTGATATAGACAGTTATAAATGCACATAAATGAAGGAGGCAGATTTCACTTGGAGCCCCCACTTAGCATTTTGTGTTATTGATGCTTGCCAAATAAAAGAAAATACAGTCTCTTTATTTGCTTGGCAAGCAGCTGAGTTTATTTATTATGTACGCTTCTCCGACTCCAGTCCTCTTTTCTGCTTGCTGGTGCTGGAACCACTCTGAAGTGAGAGCCCTTTAAACTCAGGAGCAAGAAGACTTTGTAGGATTGCTTGGAGTCCAGAGAGAACTCTGTCTGATAGAGAGAAGCTAGCTTTCTTCTGGTTTTTGCAAAATCCCCTATACAACAATAATTAGATTTGAATTAGGAAAGGATAAGAACCAAGTTGCCCATGAAGAAAGTTGGCCCAAGAGAAGAATTCTGCCTTTCCTAGGGTCACACAACTAATGTAAGTGGGGGCAAAGCATGAATCCATACGCCAGCCTGCTATTGCATGTGACTCATCCTTTACATGAGTTCTTTAGGGTTAGGGTCATGGTCTGCACAAAGGTCCTGTTAAAAAGCAAGGGCTCCTTGGGAGACAGCAAACTTGAATGCTTTGTCATTCCACTTAAGCAATTAACATGAGTTCCTTTATCTGGGAAATTACCAATGACAGCTCAGCCAAAACAGTGATGTGGAACCTCCCTAACTTCTGTTGAAGTTGGATGCATCCCCAACTTCTGAGGCCAATGCCAGAAGAATGAAGCAAACCCCAGAAGCTGTCCCCTTGTAGAGAGCCTCCTTTGCTCACTTGGGAATCTTCCTCCATTTCTACATCATTTAGTACTTTTGACCAACACCCTCCTTTGAATTTTTTTCTGTGTAATGACCACCTTTGCCTCCCTGATTTCCTGTTTCTGATTTTTCTTCCCTGCAAATCAGGCCTTCCCACTAACTAGGGATCAGTTCTGTTCTTGAGGAGGGATATTTGGGAGGCACTCAGCAGCTCAGCACCTACCTGCCTGGCTGCCAGCCCATCCTGACCTTGTGTCCAGCTTTAATGACTTTTATGGTGACCAAGTCCCTGACTGAAGGGTGAAGAACAATGAGATAGCTGTATTTATCTTTGTAAAGTGTTCAGACAACCACTCCCTACTGACTCAGGTCTTTGTCTCACTCAGGATTTCCCTCGACAGGGAATTTATGGCTAAAGAATAGGGCAGGCCTGTCTACTGGGCCAAATCTACCCACAGCTTGAAAGACAGATGGCTGAGGTGGATGGAGCTGAGCAGTACAAGTAGCTGAGCAGCAAGGAAGTCCCATGCAGAGAGTCAGAAGACAGATTTTAATGCCAAATGTCCTTGGTTCTCTAAGCCCAGGAAACCCAGAGTATGTTCAGCAAATACCTAGGGGAAATACATCTTTGAAGTCTCTTTTGAAGGACATAGGACCCAGAGGTTGCCATTTTCCAGAGAACTAGGTAGTTCACTGTAGCCAACCTCTCTACTTTCGGGACTGGTGATTTATGAGATGGGGCTGGCTTATGAGATGCCAGTGACTTACTATGTAAAAAGGGTTGATAAATACACCAAGAAAAGGGTCTAAAATCAGACTTGGGCCATCTGATTGTAGCTTAACCTTTCTGTAGAAATGTTTTGGGGTTAGATTTTCTTTCTTTTTTTTTTTTTTTTTTTTAATACTACTTGTTTCTAGCTGAGGCTGGAAGGCTTCATGCTGACAGGAAAGGCCATCTGTTTGGGGAGGTTATCGTTATTATTATTTGTTTAAATTTGAGAGCTAACTGGCTCACTTTGGCTGGCTCCAGAGGTTGGCATAATTCGGCTGACAATCTCAACTTAGAAGTGGCCACCTGAGGACATTGAGACAAAAAAACAGGAAAGCAAGGGGCACAGTCCCCTTCTCAATGACTGCCTACCAGTGTGCCTTTCTCTTTTAATTTTGTGAAAGGATAGAACAAATACAGAAAGGATTCAGAGAGTTTGACTCCAAAAATGTATGAGGGAGGGGGACAGAGAGCAGCATTTTGAAAGCTATGTGCAAGAGCATCTTATTGCAGACTTTGCCTAATTAAAGAATATGCTTCATTTCCCACATATCAAATAAAAGAAATTAAATATTCCTGTATTGACAATCTATTGCCATAATAGTGTTCTCAAATGAACCACTCCAAGACTCAGTGGCTTAAAACAATAATCTATAGACTGTGAGTGTGAAAATCTATTATGGGAAGACAAAGGAAGACAGAGGACAAAAGACATAGGACAGCTGTTTTGGCTGTGGTTGGCTGGGTGTGTCTTAGGTTCCATGGAGGCTCCCTCACTGCTGGGCTTGATTGGCTGTGGTGGCTGATCCAGAATTACCTCAGCAAGGTTGGCGGGGATGGCTAGGGCCTCTCTCCATGTGATTCTCACTGTTTCCCTCCAGCAGGCTGGCTCAGGCATGTTTTCCTAGCAATTATAGAGAAGCAAGGGTGAAAGAAAAAAATAATGTGCAAGCATCTCCACAAATTTCTGCTTGCATTAGGTTTGACTATTGTCTCATTGTTCAAAGCATGTCGCATAACCAAACTGAGAGAGTGGCAGGGCATTCCCGAAGGTGTGAATCAGGGAGGCTATTAATTGGGGCCATTAATTCAGTCATTCCACAACATCCTGGGAAAAATCCGGCATCATCAGTGATGATACTGCCAAATCCTTGCCAGCTTTAGGATATTGATGACATTCAGACAAATTGCACCTGTGGGCAATCTGGTCTCCACTGCACTGAACACTGAGAAGCTGGGTCTTTCAAGGGAGCCCTAGTTTCTGCCAAGTTGCTTCTCCTAATCTGATTCGAATTGACTTCCCATCCTAACAGCAGCCTCTGACTACTGGAGCAGCCACTGTATAGTCAGAGTCCAAAGCAAGAGGCCACTCTCACCATGCAACTTCAGTTTCTGCTCCCTGTGTGTTTGAGGGAGAAGATGAATGTGCATAGAAGCCCAAGGGAGAAAGGGAACTATAACTGCAGTTGGGAGAATAGGGACAAGACTGCCTTGTAAGTTCTTGGGAGAGTGTCGTGTGTTTAAAGTGCAGTTTCCCAGAGAACGGAGTGACCTGAGAGATCACAGCCCCAAGTGCGGTGATCTCCATGCCTGGTATCACCATAATATAGTCAGGAAATTTCAATTATGAATTTCAGGCTCTTAAAGTTTACTGCTTTCATCTTCACCTGACTGATATATGGAAGCAAAGCTGAGGCAAAGCAGTTAGATCCATGAAATGAAGGAAGAAAATTAATTTTATATTCTGACTTTTTATCTCACTCTTCCTCCCCTGCTCATACAGGTGCCTTCACCGTGGACACACTCCTTGTAGGTACAGCTCTCTAAGGCCCTTCCTATGTCCCTTTTCCCATGTTAGACATTGACTTGGCTTTGTCCTCTTGTCCTTACCTGCTACTCTCCTTCCTGAAAGTATACAGCCTATTCTATCTTTGTTCACCTTCTTCAGTCCCCCTGTTTTTCTTCTTTCTTTCATGGCTTTACCTCTTTATTCATAGAAAAACACCTCTTGGCTATTTCCCCCATTTAAGCCAGGTGGCTGAGTGGCATAGTAGTTATATCCTCTCATGTAGTCCTGGGGAAAAAGGAAATTAATATATTTTGAATATTAGGGATTTGATATCCCCAGAGATTCACAAACAACTTATTAAGAATTATTTAACCCCTTCCTCCTGGCTTTATGAAAGAGGAGCCTGAAACTCAATAATGTAAAGGATTCTAGCTGCAGATACATGTCAGTTGCTTATGGAGCCTGGACTTAAGTCCCCTGACTCCCAGCTCTGTACTGGGAATGAATGTCATCATTCACCCAATGATGACACTCAGAAATAACAAATGTCTTCCTGCCTCTGGGAATGTGCCAGCAAAAGACTTGAACTGTTGCATCAAGAAAGTATTGGGTTAAATGGTGCCTGAGGTCTTTTTTAACGCTGAGATTTATAGACATCGAGTCCAGCTCCTCAATTTACAGCTGAGGCAACCCAGAGAAGTTAAATAATCACCCACATCAGAGCTCAGATGTAAACTGGGTCTTCTGTCCGTAGTCTGGGTTCTTCCTCTGTACTTTCTATCTTAGGAGTGTCTTACCTAAATATGAACCTGCTGTCTTGAGTGCTTCTCATCTAGACTAGCTTCATATTTCCTAAATCTAACCACCACAGAGCAGGAGAAAAGATCCTATACTCTTAATTTTCATTTGCTGGACTCAAATTTGTTCCTGGGGCCAGGAACCCATTTTTAATATTTCCTGTGAAGTTGCCCAGGAACATTGAACCCTAGTTTTTGGAATATTTAAAGCAATTGACTTTTTTTCTATACATATCTTTTTTCTTTTACTCATTCTAAATTGCTTTGGAAGAAGCACCAAGGAAAAGGCAATTTTTGAAAGGATTAAACAAATTGCATTCCTTTCTTGGATGTTTAATTTCTCATCCCTAATGATCCTTTTCCTATTCTTTAAATCAATGCTACTAAATTATACCACCAAATCTTTTAATAGTGAAGGAGAGTCAGATTATATCTCTAGAGATCTATGAACACAACTCTAGATCCCCCAGTTACCTTGAAATTTCTTTGAAGCCATTGTCCTAAAAATGATAATTTCACATTCTGCTCTCCAACTTGTGCATGTTTTTACCCCCCAAACACGTTTATACCATTAACTATGATTGTTACTGCAGAAAGATCTGCCATGTTTATCCTATGACACCATCTGTCCCAGAGATACTGCCACATATCCTCCTGGCATTGTAATAAATATTCCCGATTTAAAAGCATGGATTTAAATACCAGGTAGAGAAGGATGTTGATCTTCTCATTCCATCCCTGGAAACCATGAAGTCACCGAATGTTGTATCCAATATCTGTTGATATGGAAACTCCCCCAAACATGTTAAATTATTTTCTGTTGTATTGAGAATGAACACCTTCCCCAATGTGCACTTTGTATGTGATATCTTGAAATATTAAGGCCCAACATTTACTGAGTGTTTTATGCACAATCTCACTTTATCCTCAACCCGATATGGTAAGAACAGTATCATCCACTCCATTTTCAAATGATGAATTTGAACCACAAAGGAGTTATGTCACCTGCCGAGGGTCATACAGCAACTAAGGAGGTCGGGTTGCATGTTGGGTTTGGGATGAGACTCAGGCAGCATAACTCAGAATCTCCTGCTTTCTGGCTCCTCTCCGTGAGTTTCTTTCAGTTCTTGGAAAATGTTTGCTGCTTCAGTTGATATGCCTCTCTCCCAAAAGTTGTTGTGCTAGAAGCAAATCCCATTGCTTGTGCACCATGAGACAGTATGTTGTTTTTTCTCAGTCTCTTCAGCCCTTCAGCCAGGGAGAGAATAAAAGAGGTCCTTGGGCATTCTCAGATATCTCCTGTCTTTTTGAGAAGAAAGAGTGCATGTGTGTTTGTAAATCAAACAAAAACAAAAATGCAATGACTCAAATACTGCAGGGAACCAACCCTGGAGATACTCAAACCAGTAGAGATGAGGTCAGACAGAAGCTCAGGGGGTGTTACATGAATCACCTCAGGGACAAGACTCAATGATTGTGGAAAAGGCTTCTGGGGTGAGATTCCCAGAAGCTGTGTTCCACTGTTTCTTTACATTTGCCTCATGCATCATCCATCTGCCTGCGCTTCCTTCTAGTTATACTTCCTTTCACCTCTTAGGATGCTCAGTCATTTGTCCTAGCTTGTGTCATCTAAGGGTATTCTGGCTTTTGGGAACAAGGATAGTGCTATTACATTGATCCAGGTCTTCCTAGAGATGACTGTAGTCTTCTTCAGCCCTGTACCCCTGAACCTGGGGATGCCTGGCACAATACTATCAACATGTCAAGAAAAGGGGAGCTTTGGTTGTCTCAGCTCTGGTCCTCTAAGTGTCAGGGAGCTTTTTGTCATCCTATCCTTGTTTTTCCTCCATTCAACAGTATTTATTAAACCTCTACTATGTGCCGAACCCTGGGATAGAGACTGGAGATAAAATAGCAGAACAAGTGTGCTGTCAACATCTGGGGGAACGAGAGCTAGAGTAAATAATCCAAATATATGCAAACTTAAACTGGATAAGTGCTCTGGAGAAGATATGTCATCATACTATGATAGCATTGAGCAAGTGCACCTGACCTTGCCTGAGAGAGTAAGAAAAGACTTCTGTGAAATCTAAGGAATGAACAGATGTTAGTTGGGTGATGGTAGAGGAGGAAAGAGCATTCCAGACAAAGGGATTAGCATAGAATACTATTGAGGCCAGAACATAGAGACCACCAAGAAAAAAGGAGGCTTAATGTGAGTCTGCAGAGTTGAGCAAGATCATGAGAAATTTTAAAGTGCATATTCATGATTTTATCCTAAGAGTATGGGAATCCATTGAAGTGTTTCACTAATGAGGGAGGGGGTTGGGATCTCATGTAATCAGTTATGGTCTGAAGATTACCCTGGCCTGAATGTGTGGAAAAATTAATTAGAAAGCAAGACAAGGAAGAGTAGAAAAATTAATTAAGAGGTTATTAAAGATGTTTAGGCAAAATAAGTTTAGAGTAGAAATGGAGATAAATGGATAGATTAGACAGATATTGGAAAATAAATTCAAAAGTAATTGACAATGAACTAGTATGGTGTAAAGAATGACTTCTAATTTCTGGTTTACATAACTGGATGAATTGCAGGCCATTCAATGGGATAGGCAGTACCAGAAGAAGACTAGGTTTGGGGACAAAAATCATACTAGTTTCAGACCATTTTTGAATTTGAAGCACCTTTGAGTTTGAAATGAAGGTGCAAAGTAGGTAGTCAGATATATGGGTCTTTGGTTTGGAAGATAAGTCTGAATCAGAATTAGAAATTTGAGAATTTTTGGCATAGATTAGATCATTAAAATCATAAACAACGAGATTAACTGGGGAGAGACTGTAAAATGAAGGGAGATAGTCTAGAATTGAGCCTTAAAGAACTCACATATTTACTTGCCATAAAGGTGGAAAGATTTGAAGAGGAGACTAAAAACAAGTAGCTAGAAAGTCAGAGGAAACTCAGGAGTCCGGGGTGTTATGGAAGACAGAAGGTGAGAATCCTTTAAGAAGAAAGAAGTCCTGTTAAGAATACTGTTGAGTGGTCAAATAAAATGGATATTGAAAAAAAAATTTCATTGAGTGTAGCAACTTCATTGATAATGCTATCAGGAGCTCTTTTGTGGAGTAATAGAGATGCACACCAGATGTGGGTGGATTGAGGAGGGCTGAGAGATGAGGAAATAAACCAGTAGATGTAAACCACATTTTTGAGAAGTTTGGAGGATACATGAAGGCAGGTTGATGGCTAGAAGAACATGTGGAGGCCATTTCTAGATTTCTAGTCTTGGTTTTATCTCCCATGCTCACCTCTGGGTCTAGACAATCCCTTACCTTCTTCAGCCCAGATATCAAGGGGGTGTGTGTGTGTGTGTGATGATGATGATTTTCATCCCTTCTTTGGCTCTCCATGTTTCTGGGCACAGTTCCAGGTGACTACCTATCACAGTCCCTTGCTCATGTACCCTCTCTCACTGGCCTCATTGCTGGAACCCATGCCAGTCCTGCCCAGACAATAGGGTTGACCTTAACCTAACACCCTTAACAAAAGTGAGGAATATCTGTCCTGGAATTGAATATATGGGGTTAATTCAAACAAAAATATGTAATTGTGTGTATGCATATTTGGATAGAGGGATTGGAGCCATGGAGGTTGGTTAATCCCAAACCCAAACCTTGGTCTTTTTTCTAATCCATTGAGATATATCATCAGCCACATTGCACAACTAAAATATGCTGGAAATCACAGCTTTGATGATAACGGCAGAAAGCATCAATGTTTTGCATAGATCACATCTTTTACACTTCATGCCTTTTTATGTAAAATGGGGATGATGATAACAATAGTATTCAATAACATTATTGTTATCATCCCCATTTTGCATAAAAATGCTTCAAGGACAATGAGGCAGAAATATTAAGCAAATTGGTAAAGATCATAGAGAGCTAAGAGGTGGAGCTCAAGACCATTTGATTCAGCTCTACAGCTTGTGCTCATCCCCATGCCACTCTGCTGCCTCTGACTTCCTCTGCTGTGAGAGCAGTGGGATGGATCATCTCTCTAAGGATTGGGTACCCTAAGATGGCTACATTCCTGTGCCTAGTCACAAAAGAAAACAAGCACCCATGAGATTTCTGACTTTTTCTGATTTCAGCTAGGTAGAGGGAACAAGGTTTAGTGGAAAGGGCCATGGGCTCAGGATTAGAAGAGCTGGATTCCAGTTGGATATTACCACTTGCTAACTGTGTGACCCTGGGAAACTCCATTCACCTTTCTGAGTCTCAGTTTGCCATTGGTGAATTAGAAATAATATCCACCAATTGTTGAAGATATGTAAGACATTTTTATATTCATTATCTCACTAAATCCTTACTCTCTCCACAAATCCCATGTAACATGGTTATTAGTGTTCTAATTTTGCAGCTGAGCAAATTACTGTTGTTGAGGTAAATGCCTGGTACATTTCTCTGGATATATGCTTCCCTCTGTGGGGAGTGGGGGGGCTGGTCCTCCTACCTGCCTGCAGAATCCACCTATACCACCCCTTCCCACATTCTCTGAGAGGTTATCTAGTTTCTAAGCCTTTACTCCTCCCAAGCCAGCCACTTCCTGTGCACTTCCCCACTCAGCAGGTAATGACTGAGTACTTACCCTGTGCATGACCCTGTGCCATTTGGGGGAAAGGGAACTTAGCACCTTTTGAAGCTGTCATGATTTACCACATGAACTGCTTGGTAAAGTTGTTGTCTTTTCAGGGAAGTTGAGTCCCTTTGGCTAATTTCATTCCACATGAGTTTAGCCCACGCCTTGGTTTGCATGCCTGCTGGACTCCTGCGTAGCGAAGTGGGGAGGATGTGGCAGTGGCTGTGTATCAGAGAAGGATCATTAGCACAAGTTGATACATTCTGCATGGTGATGGCCCCACATTGCCCTGTGGGCCTGGAGTCATTGGAGCTCACTCAGGGCACCCAGCTGGGCCACAGCCTCCAATCCATGGGCAGAATGAGCCTGATGATCATGGTTGTAAGGCTAATAGCAAATGTGGTCATTAAAAACTCAGTCCTAAGCAAGCATGACTTTCAAATGGTAAGAAAACAGGGGAGTCTTTTATTGTGTGGCATAACGTGGACCTGGAAAAGCACTGTCATGACCCCAGGCAACCATCGGCCTTGGAAAAATCTATTTTTCCTTAGATAATCTCATGCCAGGTTTTTCTTCCTGAGGCCCTGGATAGAGAGAGCTTACTTCTTCATGGTGCAGTTGAGGCTTACTGGAAAGAGCTCACACTCCTGAGGCAGGACCCTGAGTTCTTCCTGAGATCTTTCAGATTCAGCTGCAGGAAGAAATTTTCTCTTATCCTTTCCCATGTTTTCAGTTGTACAAATTCCCTCTGCCAGTACATGTCAGCTAACACCCTATGGCAGTTTTAAAGATTTCTCAGTACGATTAGAATATGTGCCTAGTGTGTGTCTATATTAGTATATTTAACACACTTGCTTTGAAAAAACATTATGACTTTGGCAAGGCTTTACAGCAAATGACTCAGAAAGTTAAAGTTCACATTAGTGCCAAATGCAATATTAGCCTTTAAAATTAATGCAAGTTAACTTTAAACAAATTTAGGTGAAAATAACCTGAAAAATGGATGGGGGTAAGGTAGCAAGGCCTACTTTTCTGGGCATTTATACATGAGTAGGAATCACAAGCAATTAAAGAAGGTATCAGTGTTAAAAAGCAAACAGCCCACCAGCCCATCTTTCTCTTACTGGAGAAACAATGGCTTTCTTCTAAAGCCTTTGCATGTGAACATCTAAAAAGTCTTCCAGTCAGGAGATGGCGCTGTAGTCTGTCTCCAGTAGAACTCTGTGGATTGCCTGCAGGTTGCTTTTGTTTGATTTTTCAGTGTAACTTTAACACATACTTAATATTTTAACCTTAATTTGGCAGTTTCTGTCTCTTACCTTTCGTTCTCCTTCCCTGCTCTTTTATCCCCTCCCTCCCTCCCTCCCTTCCTCTGCCTCTCTCCCTTCCACCTTTTCTCCCTTCCTTCCTTATCACAAATTCTACTCTAATTTAGTCCCATGCTACAGCATATGTCTTAAAACATTGATGAGGAATTCTGCTAAAACTGTTATTGTGTGTGTGTATGTGTGCGTGTATACATGTATTTGATGTTGCTTTTTCAGTCTTTTCTACCATGATTCCATGATTCTATCCTTTTATCAGTGCACATGAAAGTTTTTATATACTAACCAAGCTACAGTTTGGAATTCTACCTGAGGTTGACATAATTCCTTTTGATAAATATTATTCTTGTTATTCAGAACAAGCTTCCTGACCTGCTTTTTTGGTAGGGAGATATATGGTAGGCTCCCCTATGCTCCTTCTACTGCATCCCTTATTTTTTTTGCATATTTTTCCTCCCTATTATTCTTCTCCCTTTGGTCTATGGACACAGGCTGAGTATCATCTTGACAGCCTGGGCCACTGTAAATGAAGTGACAGAGAATGAATGGGCAGTTAGTTGAAATCCTTCATGTTGTAGCATTAGAAATAAACTGTTTTGTCAATCTAGTGTTGTGATAAAGCATATGCTGACCAGCAGAGCCTTGAACAGCCTCGACATCATCCATCTGTCTGTTTTTCTTTTTTTCAGGGCATGTTTTTGGCCACCATTTGCACATATTTTGAGTTTATTCTATAGCTAGGACAAACTTACCAAGTGAAAAATTCACCAGGTCCCAGCAAAAAACGCAAAACCTTGAACAAAGGTCTTTGGGACTCCTCTTGCAAGATGTTCGTTGTGATTAATGAGAATTTCGTTCTCTCTTTTCTTCTCCCACCCTTTTGTCCTAGTAGATTGAGAGCACCCTGTATTCTCAGATTTAAAAATGTTGACATTTGACAGGAAGTTGTCCTGAAAGCCATTGCTTTTCACTCACCCGGAAGCCATCCCTATTTGTGCCAGAAATCTTCTCTTTTTCTAACATACTTGCCGAAAGAATTCAGCCTGGGAAAATCTTACCCAAATGGTGTTGGCTGGCTCCTTTGTGCCATTCAGATGTCCTAAGTATCCCTCTTTGACCTCCCAATCCTAAGAAGTTCTCCAGGCACTTGCTATCGTATTACCCCATTTTAATTTTCTGTCTTACCATATCTTATATTTTCTCATTTACCTTTTTGTTTATTTTGTTCTTCCCCCAAAAGAATGACAATTCCATGAGAGCAAGGACATTTTCAGCTTTATCTGCAGTTGAATCTCCAGCACTGGAGTCAATTAGCTCTTGCTGTGTAACAAGCGATCTCTGAAACTTAGTAGCCTGAAAACAACAAACCACTTATTTATTTACTCATGATTCTGTGGGTAGCAATTTGGGAGAGGCTCTGCTGAGCTAGTTATCTCTGCTCAGCGTGGCATCACTGAGTTCATGCATGCATTTGCAGTCAGCTAAAGGATGATGGCCCAGTCACATGTCTGGAGGTTGGCTGGCAGTCTGTAAGGATAATGGAGATAATTGCATGTTCATACATTAACTCTTAAGAGATGGCAAACCCCAAAGATCAAGTGCTTTTCAAGTCCCTGTTTGCATCACACTTGCTAATGTCCTCATTGGCATTAAACCAAGGTCACAGCATTAAACCAAGATTAAAGAGTTAGAAAAATACACTGTTTCTCTTGATAGGAGAAGCGTCAAAGTCATATTACAGAGGAACTACAGGATCAGAAGTGGACACACAGGTGGGAAGAATTTACAACTCTTTTTAAAATTTATGACCTAGTGCAGGACAGGCAATTAATAAATATTTGTTGAGTGAATGAATAATGAACTACCCAAGTTGACCAGGTAGAATCTCAGTTCCCTCACATCGGTTCTAGTTTCTGATACTAAGTATCATGCTTATCAGGTCGTGGTTTCTGAACTTAAAGGGTTCATATTCTAAAGCAGCCTAAAGGTCTACCAGAGGTTATTAACAACTGTCTTTATCCTCTGAGGTGTGTGCTTGTGAGAGCTCCAGGAATATGCAGTGGTAGATACACTTCAATAAAAAAGCTAGACATGTATGTCAAAGACCACATTGTCAGAAACACAAACATGCCAATCTGGAAAAGTAATGACAATGAATTTAAAAAGTCAGTTACTAATGGGTCAGATGTTTGCAGTCAGCCATAATTTGTGTTTGTATACTTAAAACCATCTGTTTGTGTACATACAGTATAAAGATAAAGATTCAAATGAAAGGAATCACTACTACATTACAGCAATCCTATGGTGTCAGTCTTCTTTTTGCAGGATGAAGACTAGCGATGGGTCTGGTCAAGTTTTTTAAAATTGCCACATTGTCACCCTACAAAGATGGGGAACATTTAGACAAGCAAAGAGACAAGGGTTGGGTCAAAGTCTTTCACTACTTGGCGTTTCAAAAGTCTCTCCCCCCGTCTTCCCATTCTAATCTTTTGTATAGACACCACAATGATACCTATGTCTTCTCCAAATTCTGACAAAAATGATCTTTTTACCAGCCACATTTACCTCTCGATTTAATTCTACAGATGAACATTTATTTGGAGATTTTAGGAACCTTCTTTTCCTGGCAGGTTGAGAGACAACAAAGGCAGAAAGTGGAGAACAAACTATCACTCTTTATTGCCAATGAAGCTGTGTTGCAGGATATGGCTTAGACGTGGAGCAACACAGGCTTCCTGATACTGGGTCCCCAGAATTAGACTCCCAACCTAATCACAGGCTACACTGACCAACCACTGTGCTCTTCTTATGGGGACCTATCCCAAACATTACAGACAGGGAGAAGCAGGCCAGAATTTTGGTTTCTAAGAAAAGAAGATAATCAAGAATCTCCTGCTACTTCTCTGCAATAATCACCTCTCTCTTTAGAGAAAGGAGTGAAGGCAGAGGTGAAACATTCAGAGAAAGAAGCTGGGGAGCGTTCTTTGTCCAATACCTTGAATTCACCACTTGTTTTCTAAAGTTTGCCTTGAAAGATCAAAGTTTCTAATTCCTGGCTCCCCAAAATAAATGCTCCTGTGCCACTTGAGTATTTATAGATACACCAAATGTACCTGTAGTTGGGCCAAACATAATTGTCCTAGGTTTAAATTCAGAAAAAGTTTGAGACTTTCTTGCACTGCATCATTTGATGCTTTAGATGTTGCTTGAGTCTTCCTCTTGCCAGGTTGCTGTGGTGAGTGAAAGCAAGAACTCCTTAGCAGACTAACATCATTTTGGCCTGCAGTCACTGAGAATTTCAATTGTTCATTGAATTAAGGACTTCATCTCTCTGAAGTCCTTCACTAGACTGATCAATCAATCCAGGATGTATTGAGAGGCCCCTCTCTACCAAGAGGTATAGCAACACACGCACACGGTAATGTCACTCAGTTGGTGGAGATGGCTGGCACCAATAGTCCCTGATGCTGTGTGATTTATTATGGGAAAGGGGTAGGCATGCAACTGGAGGTTGGCTGGCAGTCTGTAAGGATAATGGAGATAATTGCCCCCAACCATTTTACTCACTAAACTGTCAAGGATATAATTTTCAACACATGATAAATACTAACATTTTAAAATAAAACTATCATTTTAAATGTGTCTAAAAGATTCAGAATACTTGAGCAATTTAATACCCACTATCTTTAGTTTAAATGCGCATACACACAGTGAAACTTTTATATCAGTTCTTTTTCTCCTTGAACTCAAATTTCCATTTTACTTCCCAAACAGAATTTTATTCTAATGTATAGTTTATACTTGAAACTATTTCATACAAAACTCGATTATGCTTTTCTGTATAGAAAAATATATGGATATTATAAAATATTATGTGAAAATTTATATGTGAGTTTTTATTGCCTATGAGCGTAAGACTCTAAGCATTAACTTTGTTCTATCAGTTATTATTAAAATTATTACCTTGTATATCAACTGAAACAACAAACACATTGTAAATTCCAAAAAATTATATTTATTACTTTTAAAATAAAATGTTGTTGTAAATGTATTTATTAATGAGATGAGTAGGCTTTGGTTTCGATTAGATTATGTATTTTAAAATAAATATAACTATTAGAATGAAATAGAATTCCACATCAATTCTATTTCTCTCTTTCTCATTTTGTCTTTAAAATGTAAACAATCACAAACCATATTCAATATTTATTATAATAATGCCATTCAGTTTTTCAGACTGATTCTGAGTTTTATGCACAAGATTATAGTTATTTATCATAAAAATGATTGCTAATGTTCTATTTATTGGCAGCTCAAATTGAGTTACCATTCAATTTTATTAAAAACAAACCAAAAACTACCTTTTGGGCAAAAGGATTGATTTCCAAGTCATTAGTTGTACACTTTCTGGACATCAATAACAGTATTTCAAAATGTGTCTTTGTTTAGTGCCCTCAAGGTTTCTACAACCTGGGTTAATGCTTCTTAGTGAAGATTAGGAATAGTGTGTAATGTGCTTTTCCTCTGTAAAGTAGAGGGAAAGCAAATTGAACCACCATCTCAGCTACTTTATCAGAAAATCTTCAATCTGAAGGTTGAGTCCAATAAAACTGCCTGGTAACCAAAGTTGTGCTGATAAACTGTGAAACAAAAAGCTCAGATTTGTAGCTTTTGCCAAGTCAATGTTGTAAATACTCTCAAGATACCAGCCTCATGTCACTGAACCTCAAAATTGGAGAAGGGTGCTCAGTGGGCTCTCCTGAGATAGTACAGGCTGGTTCTTGAACATCACTGTGCCATGCACCTTAGGAAGGCTTCATCTGTGCCAGTCTGCATACCACTGCTTAGTGCTTACAACACTCTATGTCTCTGTTTCAGTCCTAGTATTTATTTTTATTTTTTTTATACTTTAAGTTCTAGGGTACATGTGCACAATGTGCAGGTTTGTTACAT
>NW_012108697.1:3961919-3983125 GCF_000951045.1 Mandrillus leucophaeus
TGTTCCCCACCCTGTGTCCAAGTGTTCTCATTGTTCAATTCCCACCTATAAGTGAGAACATGTGGTGGTTGGTTTTCTGTTCTTGTGATAGTTTGCTGAGAATGATGGTTGCCAGCTTCATCCTTGTCCCTACAGAGGACACAAACGCATCCTTTTTTGTGGCTGCATAATATTCCATGGTGTATATGTGCCACATTTTCTTAATCCAGTCTATCACTGATGGACTGTGAAACAAAAAGCTCAGATTCGGGTTGGTTCCAAGTCTTTGCTATTGTGAATAGTGCCACTGGAGGCATCATGCTGCCTGCAGTCCTAATAATTTTTAGCCAAAAGAGAACTTAAATAACAATTATTTCCTCCAACTCCTGAGTGTGCATTTTACAAGGAAGGGAACTGCAGTTCATAAAGAATAAGAAATTTGCACAAAGTAGCATAGCTACTTAGTTAGTGGAAGAATTGAGCCTAGAATCCAGGTCTTTTGCCTACAAAGTTGTGGTTTGTCCTCAGGCTAGCTCTTTCTTGAATTCTACAATCTCAGAACGGGAAGGAACCACGTGGAATATTTGGTTCATTCCCTATCACATTCGGCAATCTCCCTCCACAGCATTCTCTACAGGTGAGCATCTGGTTTCTGCTGAAATGTTCCCGGAAACTGTAGCTCTTGCCATTGCAGTGTCCAATTCTATTTTTTTAAGCAGAGTTAATTATTTGCTTTATCTTTACATTGACTAAATTTCATTCCATCTATTCCAACTATTTCTGATTTACCTTATAAAGTCTTTAGAATAAATCTTCCTGTTTCATAGGACAGCCTTTTTGGGAGGTTTTAATCGTAACTGCAGCCCCCTCTCTTTACCTGTCTGTTTATAAAGCAAGTAAAGAGAGTCAATGCAGCCGCTGATTTACACTGAGGTCCATGAGCTATAAAAATCCTTGGCCGTCTAAGGAAACCTCTCTGATATTATTTATAGAGGCACTATCTTACCCTTGCCATTAGAGCATTTGAATTCATCATCTAAGATAAAACATCTGTTTCCCTTTAAGTCCTCCATTTCTTTTCACACCCAACTTCAACTCTTCATCTTACCCAATAATTTTATACTTGTTTAGCCAAATATATTTTCCATGCTTAAGATAATAAAGGAGCTTTTCTGTCATTCAAAGTGTATAGTTAGAGAGCACACTAAAGCTTGTATCAAGGGTCGAGTTTTTCTGATTGCTTTATTTCCCCTAGCTAAACACAGGGATGTCTTCAGTCTTCTTCATATAGCATTTTACTAGAACTGAAAGTATTCCTTCAGTCCTTATTTGGGATTAATAGGGGTACACATAGCATCACTTTTCCACGTTCAGCTTAGGAATCAATTAGGATAGAGAGCATCAGCTAGGTAAAGATGATACAGCTGATACTAAAGAACATGTCATAGAGAGATTTTATTATACCAAAACCCTACAATTGGACACTTAATCACAGGTAGCTCTGAATAACTGTAGACCTCCTCACGTCAAGGATTTCCCTTAAAAATTTAAGGCATGAAGAAACATAGCAGAAAATGTGCTTCATGCGGTTGCCCAGCTCCCAAGATAGAGGGAAGAGGAGAAGGCTGGATACCTCATGCCCAGTTCCTCTTCTGCAACTCACCTGTCAGTGAAATGACTCCTCTTTCCCTAGGGCAGAGTAAGCAAAGATGTAGAGAAAGGATGTGTCACTAGACCTAGTAGGGAAGGATTAGAGGTGCAATATCCCATATGGTATGCATAGAACATCTGTGAAAAATCAACAGATAACATCATGCTTGATGATGAAAATCAAATGCTTTTTTTCTTAAAATCAGGAATAAGATACTGATGTTCAGCGTAGTCGCTTCTATTCAACATTGTGTTAGAGGTTCTAGTTAGGGGAATTAGGCAAGAAAAAGAAATAAAAGTCATACATTTTGGAAAGGAAGAAGTAGCGCTGTCTCTATTTGCAGATAACATAATCTACATAAGAAATTCTAAGGAATCCCCCCAAAAAAAACCATAACCACTAACAAACTAATTAAGGAAGTTTGTGTTATACAAGACAAATGTAAAGAAATCAGTTATATTTCTATACATTAGCAATGAACAATCCAAAAAGTGACATTAAGAAAATAATTCTATTTGCAGTAGAATAAAACAGAGTAAAATACTTTCGAAAATTTTAACAAAAGAAATGTAAAAATTGTACACTGAAAGCTAAATAATTATTAAAATAAATTGAAAAATATCTGGATAAGTGGAAAGACATCCCATATTCATGGAAAATATTAATATTGTCAGGTCTTTAAGATGCCAGTGCTCCACAAATTGATCTGCAGATTCAACACAATCTCTATCAAAATCCATGTTGTCATTTTTGGCAGAAATGGACAAGCTGAACTTAAAATTCAAATGAAAATGCAAGGGACTCAGGATGGCCGAAACAATTTTGAAAAAGAACAAAGTTGGAGAACTCACACTTCCCAATTTCAAAACTTACTACAGAGTCATTAAGATAGTGCAATACTGGCTTATGGATGGATATGTGTATATTGATAAAATTGTGAAGCCAGAAATAAATTCATATCTTTATGATCAATTGATTTTGGATAAAGGTGTCAAGGTGACTCAATGCAAAATGATAGTAGGTGAGTTGTTGAAACACATAGAGCATCCAATGACCGTCTCATATGGGAATAGTCTATGAGTTTCTGTTTGATGTAGACCTCACACCCATTAAAGAGCAAGGCCTTGAACAATGGCAACTTAAGTGTCTGTGATAGTTTTGCAAATTAAATTTACCATTCAGTCTTTCTATTTTCACTGGGCATTAGGGACTTGCGTGTGACAGGAAGAGCCTTGCAAATTTTTAAATTACTGCTCCAGTGAAATGGATACTCCTATCACAAAATAAATATATGGGTATCCACTAAATGAAAAACAAACACAATTGTCTTTGCTGCTGCCAGAGTGACTGCTTTACAGCAATAAGTGGCTCTTGGCAAACCAAGAAACAGAGAGAAATTAGCAAGAACATATTTATAATCATATATCAGGGATGTTAAAGAGCCATGTTGTTTCTAAATAATATCACTAATCATTCAACACTCTCAAAGCATATTTACCATCTATAAAGACAGGTACCTTTTGTCTTTAGTTAACTGGCAGGCCCTAGTAAGTGCTACAGTTTCATTACCTTGTACAGAATCAGCTTCTGTACAGAAAGGATTGAATTTGAGCATGTTGGAATGAATTGTGGATGCCTATCAGGCTTTGTAGCCTCCTTCTTGAGTTCTTAAATAGCGTTCTTTACAAACAGTTCTAAATTTTGGTTTTCTAAATATGTTTCAAGGAGGTCAGGGCAAGGCCAAAAAATAAACTCCCGAGTAAGAGCATGACAGTCACAAGGTTCTCTCTTTTTTGGGAGTGGTAGGTGGGTGTTGGAGTTTAGAGTATTACAGTGATAGATAGAAATATGTATGGGTGAATAATGAAGAATTTTGTAAGCAGTCATTCTAGAAGCAGAAAAGTTCTGGGTGTTTTCAGACAAGAGTAAGACCAGAACAGCATGAATGATCATGAGGCTAAGTGGAGATCCTAAGTCACCAGAGGCCTCAGGTAACTTTGTGGCTGATGGTACTGCTCACAAATTGGGGTAGACTTTTTCTACCTGGTAAAGTGAGAGGCTGTAATATTTAATAGGTCACTGATGTCTGTACACTGTTGTACTGTCATGCTGGACTCCCCAAAGTTTGTCTTGATGTTTAATATACAAATAGAAAGGTTGATGATGATGCATGAGTTCAAGGCTAGGATGTTTTCAAGGTATTTCTTTATGTTGCAGAAAACAGTTTCCAGTGAGTTTTTCAGCACAAAGTCTCGTGTGTTGGCTTTCATTACGTCATGCAGACAGGAAGCCAATTCAAAAAAGTTACAAGTCAAATGTGTACTGTAGTATCTGACATCAAGAAATCCTTTGTGTTAGGTTCTGGTAATCGGCTTAGGAAAGTCACAAATATCTTCTGTCTTTGAGAGGACAGAGTCTTTCCATTTTGCATTGTTTTATTGGCCTAGATTGGATCATGTGATCTCTTAGCCACTTAGCTGTAAAAAGAAGCATTAGTGCTCCCATTTACTTTGGCTTTTCTCTCTTGGTGGATTTCCAAATGGTACTAGTGTGAGTTTGTTTTTCTCTTTGGATTTGGAGTCCTTGAAGAGTTCTATAAGTCTGCTTTGTCACAGAATAAAGGTCATCTTTTTACTTATCTAAGATTTAAGACCTTTTCAATGCAACACCATCATACAGTTGACTGTGGCAGGCACCTCTGGACCCGAAGTTCACCTCTTGGTCTACTTCTGCTTTTGGCTGCTGCTATGGTGAGCAGTCCAAGCATAAGCCACTCGTGTTTCCTTTCCTTTCCCCTTTTACCTGTTATAAATTCTTTTTCATTTCTAATGGAAGAAATATTGTCCCTCCAACACCACAATCCCTAATTCTCTCCATTTCTTTTTCCCTACAAGATGTATAAATTTTCCCTAGGTATATGATTATTTTCTATAACCACCTCTTTTGTTTAACAATTCTTTTTTTTTTTTGTGAGACAGGGTCTCATTTTGTTACCCAGGCTGGAGTGCAGTGGTGCAATCGTGGCTCACTGTAACCTCAAACTTCTAAGCTCAAGCCATCCTCCCACCTCCTGAGTAGCTGAGACTACAGGCACATACCACCACGCCAGCTAATTTTTGTATTTTTTTGTGGAGACGGATTCACCATGTTGCCCAGGCTGGTCTTGAACTCCTGGGCTTACGTGATCCTCCCACCTTGGCTTCCCAAAGTGCTGGGATTACTGGCATGAGTTACTGTGCCCTGCCTGTTAATAATTGTTGTTTCTTTGGTTTCTGATTGACTAATTTCTGCTTTCATATTTTATTTATTCGCTCTCTTCTCCTACTTAATTATATTTTGTTGATTTCCTAATGTTTTTAATGTAATGATTATTTCCTTTATATTTTTGTGTTGATCTTTAAAAATGAAAACATTTATGACATTGTAATTTTCTTTGAGTACAGCTTTGACTACCTCATAAATTTGATATGCAGAATTTTTATAATAGCTACTCTCTAAGTCTATAATGGCAGTGTTTATTTCCTCTATGATCCAAAGTTTATTTAGAATGATGTTTCAGAATTTCTAAAGTCTTTAAATTGAAATGTTTATTATTAAATATCCATTTTCATTGCTTTGTTTACTTATCATTCAGTTTAAGAACATCTGCTTCTTAGGAAAGTGGAACTGAGCTGTACTTACTGTAGTATCTCCAATTATCTTGCCTTTGAGTAGTCTTTGCTCTGCTTGACCTCCTGTCATACTTAGTCTGGATTTCTTGATGTCATAGATGTATGTGTGTGTGTGGGGGGGTGGGGTGGAGGTGTGTGTGTGTCTGTGAGTGGGTGTGTGTGTGTGTGTGTGAGTGGGTGCACGTGTGTGTGTCTCCCTATTTCTCTTAAGTAGTAAAAGCAACTTAAGGATAGTGACTTTGTTTTATAATTCTTTGCTTTCCCTGTAGCATTTAACACCTTAAACATATTAAGTTATCAATAAATACATATATATTCCTTTATATTTCAAGGATGGTAAGATACATCAGACATGGGATCAAAGCCTTTGCTAAGTGATGATGTGATTATTCATTTTATTAAAATATATCTATATTATGTATTCCTTTTCTGGTTCTGGAATAGATCATATTAGGGCTATACTCTTCTTTCCTATAGTGATCACAAGCGTGATGATTAACGTGATTATTTATACTGACTCTTCATTGAGCATGTCACATATTACTTTATAATGCTCATAGTAGCTAGCTCAGATGTGATGATTATCCTCATTTCACGAGGCACACGGATCAAGACTATGCTCAGGTTGTCAGCTGGTGGAGATGAAGCCTGGATGGGATCCCACAACTGCTCATTCCTTTCACTTCTGTTCCACACCAGTCTCTGTTAATTAATTCTTCTACTCACTTATTTTCTCTTTTATTCTGTCACTCATTCAAACAACTAAGTGTTTGCTGATTTATTGGCCTGATACAGTACTAAAAGATGAGGAACATAAATATGAATAAAACATGGCCCCTGCTTTTGGTTAAGTTCCAGAGTCCCACTGAGCCTTTTCTTTCACATGCAGCAAATTTTAAAATATTGTAGAACGTACTAATTGTATCTGGGCTTCCCTGCAGTCCCTCGACTTCTCAGTTCTCTGTTCCCAGATGTTCAGGTGTTTACCTCAGGGTTTGCCCAAGCTGATTCCAACGCTGGCTGCCAAAACTGGGCTGTATAACATCATTGTATGCTCTTTGTAAATGCAGAAAGACCTGGGGTTTTAATAGCCTTTCTCCACCCACCCTAAACTTCATTTCCCTCCGGGCAATAATACAAGTTTAAAGCCAAAGTCAATTATGACAATGTTATTATTTCTTGTGGGGAAAATTGATGTTGCTAACCTACAATGTGTGCCAGACTCCTGAAACTTAGACAGAAATTCTTCTTGGAGACAAGGAAGACTAGCTTCAGAAACATGTTTTATATGAAAGAAACAACCAGGGTCTTTGTTTTCCCAGACTGTTTGGTCATTTGGACTCAGAATGTACCTAGTGAAATCTCATCTATAAGATCTTTTCTTCTACATCTTGGACTCCATGTACTCGACTCAGGCCCACACAAATCCCGTAACAACACATGTCTGCCACCAAGTGCCACCTGCAATGACCAAGATTGAAGCCCACTAGAAACTGCCTCTTGGTCGTGACGATCATATGGGTTTTTAGTTGTGCTAAGGAATTCCAGTTGTAACCAGAATCACCATCTCTGTTAGCATTGCCATTTCCCACCATTTTCTATCCCTTCTCTCTGCTTTTTTTCTGGCTGTCTAAAACTCTAGTAATTATGTGACTATCACTCACTTTATAATTTTCCTCCCAGTAAAAAATAAGACAAGTACTTTATTTCCTTTATTATTGTATCCATGGTGTCCTACGTATAGTTGGCCCTCAGTGCAAATTTGTAGAAGGAATCATGATGAATGATTGCGATAATCCTTATTGTTTTAATCTTATTCACCATGCTTACCATATCTTCTCCAACCCCTTTAACATCATAATCGTCATCTTCACCATTATCAATACCAACATCATCATCCTTTCATCATAACCTCTCCTGCGTCAGTGGTGCTTTACAGTTCTCATGGTGCCTTCCCATCATTGTCCGCTCAGGTATTCTGAGCTCCCCTCCTTGTTCTCAGGTGAAGCAGGCATGGGAGAATTATTATTATCAGTCCACGGATGAGGCAGTTGAACCAAAAAACGGTAAATTAACTTGCTTAGTCACCGTCTGGAGCAGGAACAGAACCTCAGCCTTGTTGGTTTCTGTGTCATGGTACTTATGATCTACTCTGCCTTGAGCAAGGCTTATTTGTAAATAGCTTTTGAAGCAAAGCGTTTTCTTCTGTTTTTGCCTTATAGCACTTTACATGATGCCTGGCATGTGGTAGGCAATTAAAAATATTTATTGAAGGACTACCTTAGTCTATCCCTGCTGCTCTAACAAAATGCCACAGACTCGGCAATTTATAGATAATAAAAATGCATTTATCACAGTTCTGGAGGCAGAGAAGTTGAAGGCCAAAGTGCCAGCAGATTCAGTGTCTGGTGAGGGCTGCTCTTGGCTTCCAAGATGGCGCCTTATTGCTGTGTCCTCACATGACAAAAGGCAGAAGGGCAAAGGACCTAGCTGGCTCCCTCCAGCCCTTTCGTAAGGGCACTAATCTCATTCAAGAGGGTGGAACCCTCATGACCTAATCACCTCCCAAAAGCCTCACCTGCTAATACAATCATCTTGGTAATCAGGTTTCCACATATAAATTTTGAAGGAACACATACATTCAATCCATAGCAAGGACCAAATGGCATGTAAATCCTCCATGATGTGGCCTCTAGCTTCCTCTTCAGTCTTTGTATGCCCACAGCTCAGTGTTGTCGCTTAGAGGAACTCTCTACATGTCCTGAGCAGTCCTGGCTTTCTGCACCTGGTTTTTGCACACTGATCTGCCTGTCTGAAATACTCTCTCCAGTACCCCTTGGCCTCTGTCCCAATCTGCCAATTTAATAGAGGCTTTGCAGGCTCTCCCAGCTCAAATTGACCACCGTTCCCTTGGGTGATGACTATACTCTGTCACAGGTCTTCTACAGCCTCTTTGGAACATTAATACATATGACAGACTGTAAGCCCCTAGAGGGCAGCAGGCATGCCAGTATTGTTATATCACTGTACCCCAGCATCTTGCAGTAACTGGGACTAGCAGGTAGCATTTACGGAATGCGTACTCTCTGCCAGCCACCAGATTCGTTGATTTATGTGGGTTATCTCATTTAATTGTCATAACAACCCTCTGAAATAAGTGTCATTATTGCCTACATTCTATAAATGAGGAAGTAAGGTACAGTATCATTAAATAAGAAGCCAAAGCCACTCCTCTAATAGTATCAACAAACAAATGACCACATTTAGTTTTTCCATATATAAATCTGTCCTTGAATCCTTAGCACCTAGTCAGGCACATAAAAAAAGTTTAATAGGTGTGGAATGTGAATTACATAAATAGAAAAATTATATTAAATGATTTCTAATCTCCAACTCATTTTGTTCTGTGCTTGATTTTCTTGGGAAAGATATTGTATTTGCTCAATAAGGGTATCGAACATGTAAAAATTGCTAAAATAGATTGTTAACATTCTCACCACACAAAAAATAATAGATTTGCAAAGTGATGGATATGGTAATTAGCTTGATTGAGTCTTTCTGTAGTACATACATAGATCAAGCATCACATTGTACTCCATAAATCTATGCAATTATTATTTATCAATTAAAAATGAATAAATAAAAGAAAGGGAGACTATTTTCAGTGTTCTTAACAACTCTCTCTGTACCTATTCTGGTGGGAAGATATGGTGGGTGGCATTCGCCACAAAGTAGTATGATTAACATGGCTTTCTTTGCTGAATACATTTCCTGTCTTAAAAGGTGGCCCAGCAGCAAGTCCTAATTACAGGGGTTATGTGCCATTTCCTGGCCCCTCCTCAGGCCACCTTCACATGAATATAATCTGACTAAGAAAGTGGCATTACCCACACAGGATGCCTACTTCAACATGTTTACCCAAGTCACAAAACCTCTTGCCTGTTTTCTTCTTAGAGTTTCGCCTAAGAAAAATGGCTTCTTACCAAACTCCCCAAACCCAAAATTATAACCACAATTTCCTTATGTCCGGGGTACTGTTTTCAAAGTTGCAGAATAAAACAAATGCACGCAGGGGTAATTTTTTTTTTTCTCCTGACCCCTGAGAAAATCAAGAAGGCTTCAGAACTTAGATCAAAGAGAATGGATTTACCTGCCTTTGTCTTTGCTACCGGCAAATAGGGATCAGATCCCACCAGGGACTGTGAAGGAGCAGGAGGTGTCAAGTCACTGAAGACTCCCTTACCTCACTTCACTTTCTTTTCTGTAGGGCACGTCTCCCAGAAGGTCTGTCCAGAATACCTGTTTCTTTTGGATTCTGTTTGTTTGGTAAGATTAGTTTTTATGCTAAACCTGGAAGCGGAAGGGCTGGGGTAATGTCAGGAGAGACTGGCCCTTTATGCTAGTTTCCTATTATGACTAGTAATGGTGTGGAGAAATCTCCCCAGCAGTTTTGTTCTGCTAAAATTTCTCACTTTTAAATGTCAACAAGGAAGAGTTGTAGGGTGGGGAAGAGATTCTGGCAAAGCTTTAACTTTTAAAGAAATCACAGCATCTCAGGCCTGACCCCAAGCTTCCTGGAGTTCCTTTCTCCTGGAGGACAGAGTGAAACTCATAGACTCTGCACCCCCAAGAGTGTACATACTACTTGGCTCACTGGAGTGGGCCACTGACTCAGGCAATTAACTCCCCAAAAGCTTTACAACTTCCATTTCTATGGTCAACAATTAGCATCTTAATGATTATGCTCTTCTACAGACTATGACTTGACAACTCTGAATTGTGTGTACAACCTCCAATGGGTCGTAAGGGGGAAAATGTGTTTGTCACGGCTAAGCTTCTTTATATTATATTAATACTGGCAGATGCCAGCGTGTTGGGTTGCAGGATTTGACTTGTGCATCAAGCTTTCCCTGCTGTCTTTCAGCGGAGAAACAACACTTAGGGTACTCACCCTCTTGTGCTGTTGGTATCACCTGCATGTGAACCACTTGAAGCCCTTGCTTAACATAGCTTTGTGGGTCCACACTGCAGAAACTCAGAATTGGACTCTCTGAAGGACTGGCTCAAGAATCTGAATTTTACAAACGCTCCAGAAGTAAAGTTTGGCAGTGACTGAAGTACCCCAAGCTACTGAGGACTGAGTGTCCATGAGCTTTTGTGTTGTAAAACTCTGGATTTTTTTTTTTCATTATTCATTGGCTGGAGGAAATTGACTCCCAGCTTTAATATGATTTGAAATAATGTATAAATTTCTTAAATTGTATTACTTTTGCATTTATTCTATAACACATACATTTATTGAGCACTTTCTGTGTGTCAGGAACAATGCCAGATGCCTGGCTACAAAGAGGAATAAAACATGAATTCTTATTCGTGAATTCAAGGAACTTCTAATCTCTTTAGAAAACAAGTGTGTACGATTAGGTGCTAGAGGAGCTATGAAAGAGGTCCACATGGATAAAATGGAGACAGAAAGGAGAGAGTAATCAATTCTACCTGGGGAACATGGTGGTGTCATAAATATTTTCACATAAAGAAAGATGTATAGGTGTTCACCAAGCAGATAAGTTAGAAGAAAGATATTATTCTAACCTGATGGAGCAAAGACATAAATTCTAAAATAACAAGACAGGTTCTGGGAACTGAAGGTAGGTCAGCATAGCTGGAAGGCAGGATGATAGGTGGGGAAGGAGAACAGAGTAAGAAATTATTCCTAAGAGATAAGAAGGAGGCAGATCATAGTTATCCATGGTAAGGAATTTGCAATTTAGTCTCTAGATTAGTTTTCTCAAAGTGTAGACCTTGGGATTTCCACATCTAATCCACATTTAGAAAAACCCAGCTGAATCAGAATTCCCAGAGGTGGGGTCTCATCCTACAGATTTTTACAAGCATCCCAGTTGACCAGTATACCAAGCCTGGTATCTACTGTTTTATAAGATGGAGCCCCTGGAGGCTTTTGTGCAGTGAAGAGAAATGATTAGAAAGACTATTCACTGGGGTGGATGATAGGTTAGTTAGACTGATTGGCAACTAGTTAACAGACCATGGAAATCCTCCAGGTGAGAGATGACAGAGGGTTTAGCTAAAGTAATGTGCATTTTGGGTATGAAGGGTGGGAGATGACTTGAAAGGTGTGCTAAGAAGGTCGGATTTATAGGACAGAGTCTAAATAGAAAATAAAAGAATTCTGAGAATATAGTGAAGTCCGGTGCAAAACATAGTGTTTGTGGAAAGTTTTAGCCACTTTTCTGAGGTCTTGTCTATTTTATATGACCAAGGAAGTTGTCTTTCATCAGGACTTCCTTTGTATGGGAAGACACCTTTTTCATTCTTATGTAAGCATATGTTCACAAACATCACACACAAGTTTGAATAGCTACAATAATTTAATAACAGTTACAAGCAGGATTGTGGATAGTGAAGGCAACTTTGTTTTCTCAGGGACGTAATTCTGCATCACACACCTAGTAATAGTATGGTTGAGATATTGTCATTCATTTATGTATTTGTGTTGAAAATAGACACAGAGAAGAGAGAATGTTTTCTGACATAGTCATGTCTCCAAAATGCCAGGCTGTCACCGCAAAGAAGAAAACCCATCAGGACTGGAAGACTTCCCTTTGCTTATGGAGTTTGCTAGATTATGCTGCCCTGCAGGTTTCTCCCATGTAAGTGCATTTGCTGTATATTTCTGAAAGACCAGCCTTTATGTGGGAATAAAGAAAAATGTATTAAATAACCCTATGATAATCAGAAATTGTTCTGGAACCTACAAAAGTCACTAACCTACTTCTCTTGTAATTAAATTGAAACCACCAAGATCTGGCATCTACTTAATTTTGTCTTTCCTTCTAAGATCTGCAAAATTAGAAAGTGTTCTTAATCCCTCTTCAGAGAGAGGAGAGAGTTTCACTAGTATCCCTGTCTGGAGGGGAAAGAGGAGTTAGCACCTACTTCGTTCTCTCTTGTCTATTACTACACGGTACTGCAACTCCAGGGGACATCAGGAAGGGACTATACTATCAATCAAAGAGTTTAGTCTGTGGTTAAGAGCATGGACCTGGACTTGAATCTCATTTGTACTGGTTGCTGACTGTGTTGGGTTGGCAGTCTGTTCGTTTCTCATCTGTAAGATGTGGATATTTATTCCTGTTTCATAGGGCTACTCGTTCATCTATCAACCCATTTATTTAACAAATACTTATTAATCACTCATTTCATAAATGACAAGATGACCACACAAAAAAGGTATAGTTCCAGTACTTGTGGTAGTTTAGATTCTGTTGCAGGGAAGAGGGCCATAAAGCAGGTAAACATAGAATAATATATCAGATGGTAATAAGTGCTAAGAAGCAAAGCAAAACAAAGTAAAAAAGGAAAGATAAGAAACAAGGAAATCAGGGTGAAGTGAGCGTTTCTTAGACTGTAACGTCTGGGCAGAGACCAAGGCACTGCAGTGCAAGTTCAAGGTGGTTACCTGGCCAAATATCTGGGAGAAGCTGTTCCAAGGAGAATGGACAGCAAAGGCAAAGGCCCTGAGGCACAAGGCTGCACACATTTGAGGATCAACAGGGGCAGTGCCTCCAGTAAGGAGTGGCTGGAGCAAAAAAGTGACCAAGGGAGAGAGGAGTCACTCTTCCCTCTGCCTAATCAGGTAGTTCTCCATTAGCTATCTGGGAGAAGAAACTTCTAGACAGGGAGAACAGTGAGTATCTAGGCTCTCAGGCAGGAGGGTGTTAGAATGTTCCAGGCTGGGGTGAATTCACCAAGTTAGAAACTGGTAGGAAGCAAGATCAGAGTGATGAGAGGGCCAGATCATGTAGGACATCTGAAGCCAAGGCAAGGACTTTGGATTTTGTTCTGAAAAAGAGGGGATCATTGGAACATGCTGAGCAGAGGAGTGACAAAATTGGATTTACACTGTGATGGGATTGTTCTGGTTTTAAAATAGACAATAAACTGTAGGGGCAAGTTTGAAAACTGAGCACTCAGAAAGGAGGCAAAAGCAATAATTCAAGTAAGAGATGGTGACTCAGTCCAGGTGCTGGCAGAGGAGGTGGTAAGGGTGAAAAGTGGTCATATTCCAGATATACTTCAAAACTAGAACTGGCAAGCTTCACTGATGGACTGAATGGGAGGTGACAGCTTTGATTGATGGCTAGCATCCAGCATGCATGGCCTGTAGTCACAAAGGGAAGTGTTCTTCCCTTAAAGGATTATGACATAGAAGAGATTTTAGTTATTTTTATTTTACAAGGATATGGCGAGGGGAAACTTGAGAAGAGGATCTGGATTCCAGAACCTGGGGCTCTGTCATTGGAAATGTTTGCTGTGAGTCATCATGGTTGCTCTCCTTGACCCAAAGAACAGTAGGCTCCCTGTCTTCCGGTAGAAACACAAACAAATCCCTTTGCCTTCTTCACACGAACATTTGTTACGTCCCTGTCCTTCTCTTAGCTTTAATTCAAACCAAATCTTACCCAGAGAAATTACAGGGACCTTCCAGCTTCTTACACTGTGGAGACAAACTGCAAAGAAGGCAGAGGAGACATAGATCTTTCCTGATTGTATGAAGTGTGATAAAATGGTGTTTCAGTAACAAAAGTATGGCAGCAGAAATCCACGTGAAGGATTTGCTTGGGTAGTTGCATTAGGTGCAGTAACTTAAAGCTGTGTGGAACAGAGAGCTCCCTCTTGTGGGATGAGACTCAGTTCACTGCCTTTCTGCCCAGCTGGCCGGCTTGCCGCATCCCTAGCTTCACTCTTCTAACAGAATTTACCCAAGAGGCAGGTCGTCTTCTACAGGATGGGGAGGAGCAAAGGTGGTCAATGTGAAATACAGGTCACATTTCTTCCAGGTCATATCATGTCACAGCAAGGCTGGGCTCTGCTGAGTTGAATGTTGTCTTTGTCCTCTCCATAGACTCTTTCTTATTTACTGCTCCCCCAGCTCCACAGCTGCTGACTTTCAGACACAGGGGCTGTTCTTTTGCCTGCCTATTTAGAATTATGCACCAGATTTTATTATGATTTCATGTATTAACAATAACGCTAATTTTTGAAAAGATTATAATTTTAAACACAATACAATAACATAAACTCGGAATAGTTTGTTAAAACTAATGGTTCAGAAGTGCCTCAAACCCTTTTTTTTTAACTGAGCAATAATAACTAGTGTTTCTAGAATATATATTTTTTTTCTGACAGTAGAAACAATAACCATTGTAACACAAATGTTCTACGGATTAAAATGCCATTTATTTCTAAGTAAATACGATGTCCTTACAGACCCACATTTTGTTGAGCTATAAGAGTATTTGGACTTTTATCACCTTGTTAATTAGGAAAGGGAAATTCGGAGCAACAATCGTGGTTTCTCTTAGAAACTAGGTACAAAATGATTAGGGAAATAAGGCAAGCTCCTACTATCATGGAGGATAAAGGTGTGGAATTGCCTGCTTGAAGACTGGAAACATGAATGAAGAACATACGGGCTGGAACAAATGTATGAAATTGAGCTACACACCAGTCCTGGGGAAGCTGGGAAATGTCTTTTGGGTCAAACAAGATCCTTGGCACAGATGTAATCTCCTGTAAATGTTTGTAGATTAAGTGAACAAAGATTAGTTTGGGACTAGAATTGTGGGTCGAATAACAGCTGGCTCAGATCGAGGTTGAAAACGTATATTTTGTAATTTTTGACTTTGCCAGTAGTTTGGGGCAAGGGTAGTGGTTATGTATTGGCACTAGGAGATAAGATTTAAAAGGATCTCACAGAGATACAGTCCAAGTCCCAAGCAAGCCAGATCACATTTCAGTTTCGAAGGCAATGTCACAGTAGGGTAGCGATGCAGGCCATTTATCATCCACTTGGTTTCTTAGACACAGACCAGCTCTATTGACTATACACAGACTGTTATTTATTTATTTTTTCAGTTTTCCGTTTATAAACATGTACTTTTGGTTGAAATGTGATCCAAGAGATTTGTAGGCAATTCAGTAAAAACTCATGCCTACTAATGGAGAAAATATCAAAGCAACCATCTTGATAAATTAAATGGCCATCTTGTGCATTAATGACTATCTGGCAAAAAGAAAGTTGAGCTACTGTTCCTAAACCGAGTACATTTATTTCCTCCTAGTCAGCTAAAGAAAGAGGCTGTCTTGAGTCTTTGCCAGTTTGGCCTCATTAATTGGTCCCATCAGACTGGTGAGCTCCTCCTCAGTGTGGCTCAACAAGATTATACTCCATAAGCAAACAGTGCTCTAGGAAGTGATTAGAACATTTTTTGTTTAGGCAAAGTATCCCCCTGTTCTGTACTACTCTCTTCAGTCCTTGTCATATTGGTTTGAATAAGAACATTAAGCACCTGATAATCAGTCTCAAATCTCTATTGATTTGATTCCAATTATACTGTCTATAGTTGAATATATCACAGGATAAGAATTCCAAATCTGAGAGGAAAAGATAATTTGATATTTATTCTGAGTTGTTAGGAAAATATTAAAATGTATATAAGCTCAGCCAGGACAAAACCTCAGGTAAAAAAAAAAAAAAAACCATAGTGTTCTCATTGGAGAGAAAAATGTACATTATTGTTTTTTTCTCCTTGTTTTTTTTTTTTTTTTTCCATGTCAGAACTTTTATTAGACAGAAACTTTTGGCTTTATTTCCTGCTCCTGTGATCTACATCTCCTAGCCCATTTTGAAGACAGTCAAATTCATCTTCATAAAGAGTCAGGTTGATCATTAGCACTCTCCCCTTTAGTAGTTCCCTATCATCTATGGAACAGAATTCTAACACCTTGGTTTGTAGCTGGGCATTGATGACACAGTATTAATCCCATTATCATTATTATCTCTACCATCATCATCATAAACATGTGCTGAACATTTAACATGTGCCCAGCACTAGGCTTGGTTCTTTATCTCATTTTATCCTGTGAAGAAGGGATATTGTTATCCTTATATTAGAGGTGACAAAATCTGAGGCTTAAGGAGGCTATCACTTATTTAAGTGACATTTAAGGTCATGCAGTTAGTAATCAAGCTGGAACCCAAAGTTCAAATAGTACCAGCCCAATTTTCTCTTCCAACCCGCTCCCATACTTCCTCTTAGACCAGACTTTCTTTATCATTGTCCCCTGAATTGGCCTCAACATTCCCATGGCTACACTTTTGCTGTTATCTACTACAACTCAGAATGCCTGATACTTTTCTTTTTATTCTTCTAAAATCCTGAAAATTTCCAATTTTTTTTTTAAAAAATTCAAATCTACTATGGAAACTAAATTCACTTTAGGAAATCACAACCTGATACTAAAAGCAGACCAAGAAATTATAAGAAAATAAACCTGCAGCACAATATCCTTCATAAATATTAATAGTAAAACACTCAGCAAAATAGTGCCCAGTCAAGTATAACAATATGTAAAAAAGTAATATATCATGGTCAGGTATGGTTTACCTGAGGAATGCAGTGTTATTTCGACATTCAAAAATAAATTAATATAAATCACCATAACAAACTTAAAAGGGAAAACCATATGATTATCTTAATAGATACAGAAAAATCATTTGGAAAAAAAAATCAATCCTCAGTAATGATAAAAATTCTCAGTAACATAAGACTAGAGAAGAAATTCCTTAAGATGATAAAGGATATCTTTTAAAATCTATTGTTTAATGGTAAAAGATTGAATAATTTCTTCCCAAGATATAAACAAGTCAAAGATGTCTACCCTCACCACTCCTTTGTAACATGATCCTAGTTTTAGACAGAGTAGTCAGGCAAGAAAAATAAAATGTAAAATATGCAGAAAGAAAGAGAGGGTGAGTATGAAATAATCTATCTCTTGTCATAGGTGACATTATTATCTGTGTATAAAATTCCAAGAGATCTACAAAAGGCTACAAGAATTGATGAATGAGTTCAGCAAGGTTGCAGAATACGAAGTCAATTGTATGTCTGTAGCAATAAAATTTTCAAGTTAAAATTTAGAAAGCAGTACTGTATGAAATAGCACACACAGACACACACAAAACAACAAACAAGCAGATCATGAACTATTTAAGTATAAATTCAACCACATATATACAGGACCTGTTAGGCAAAAATTTCAAAATATTGCTGAGAGGAATTAAAGAAGACCTAAATTGTGGAGATATACCATGTTCATGGATCAAAAATATTACATTTTGTTAAGATGTTAATTTTCCCCAAATTCATCTATAGGTTCAATTTAATTACAATCAAAATTTCAGGATAATTTTTATGGAAATCAATAAACTTACTAAAAACTTATAGCAAAATGAAAAAGGCTTGTTATAATCTAGGCAATTTGAAAATGAACAAAATTAGAGATCTGACACAATCTGATTGCAATGCATATGATAAAGCTACAGTTATCAAGACAGTGTGGTATTGGTATAAAATTAGAAATACAGATATAACACCATGGAGTGTCTAGAAATAGGTCTACATACATATGATTAACTGGTTTTCCACAAAGGAGCCAAGGTTATCTGATGGGAATAGGATAATCTTTCATACAAGTGGCTCTGGGAAAAACTGAATATCCAATAAGCAAAAACATGAATGTTAACCGTTAGCTCATACTACATAAAAATTATACTGAAATGGGTCATAGACCCAAATATGTTTGCTAAAATCACAAAACTTCTAGAAATAAAATTAGGAGAAACTATTAGTTACCTTTGGTTTGACAAAGCTTCTTAAAATGAGGCACAAAAAGCACAAATTCTACAATTAAAAAATAACAACTTGACTTCATCAAAGTTAAACTTCTGGTTTTTGAAAGATACTTTTATGAAAATAAGACAAATCACAGATTGAAATAAAAGATTAAAAAATCACATACATCATAAAGAACTTGTCTCTAGAATGTATATAAAAAGCACTTGAACTCAATAATAAGACAAAAGAGTCAGTTAAAAAATGAGCAAAAGAATTGTAAAAACACTTTAGCAGGAAATATATCAATGGAAAGTTGGCACATGAAAAGATGCTCAATATTAGTCATTAGGGAAATACAAGTTAAAACCACAATGAGATACCACTCCACGCTTACTAGAATGGCTAAAATTAAGCAGATTGATTATAATACATGTTGGCAGAGATGTGGAGAAACTGGGACTCATAGGAATGTAAAAGAATACAAAAGCTCTGGAAAACATTTGGTAGTTTTTTTTAAACATTAAACGTATGCCTAACATAAGACCCAGCTCTTCCACAGCTAGTAACCACCAAAGAGAAATCAGAGTATGTGTCTACATAAATACTTGTACATGAATGTCTATAGCAGCTTTAATTGTAATAGCTAAAAATGAGAACTGAAGTGTCCATCAATAGGCAAATAGGTAAACAAATTCTGGCATATGCATACAATGAGATTCTACTCAAATAGAAAAAGAACTATTCATAAATGTAATAATGTAGATCAATATTAAAATAATCATGCTAAGTGTAAGAATTAGGAATATGATCTATTTATATAAATTCAAACTAATATGACAGAAAGCAGATTCATGGTTACCTTTAGCGGGGTGGGAGTGGAAAGACAGATTACAAAAGGGCATGAAAAATCATTTATGGGTGATAGATATATTTATTACCTTAATTATGGTCAATGTTTCATGCTTATATGTCAAAACTTGTCAAATTTTACATTTATACTATACACAGTTTATGTCATTTATAGCTCAATAAAGCTATAAAACATTTAAAAACAAAGTTATTAGAGAAAGAATAATATTCTTACAGATAATGAAACTAACTAGAAGTAGATGCCAGGAAAACAAATGGAAATATTACCTAATATTCAAAACTGAACTAGAAGAAATTTAAGAAGTTATAGAAGGTGTGAAATAAAGCATTTATCAGAATTATCAAAATTCAGAAATGAAGTGATCAGAGGAAAGGCAAGTTAGATCAAGAGTTTGCAGAACTCAGAAAATAATATAAAATAAAAATATTCAGAAATAAAAACTAAACTAGAAAAAATATATGACTAAATCGATACAAAAGATAATTCCTTATAAATTAGAAGATGAAAAAGAAGAATTTTGAAAAATAGAAAAACAGACTACAAGGATTTGTGTGAAAGTGGCAGGAAAATAATATAGGTAAAGAAGAAAAATTATATGCATGTTATGAGTCACTAAAAGATAAATTCAAAGGAATGCAAGAGAGCAAATTCTAATCACCATAAGTCAAGAAGACTTCTTGGAATTAAAAAATATATGTTTTGAAACTACATATTGAAAGAGTGTGGTTTGTCCTAGGGAAAAATTACTTTATGACAGAAAACATTGAGGTTTATTCCAAAAATAGGAAGTAGAAGGAAAAAGAGGAATAAGAGGAGGAAAAGAAGAAGAGAAGTTAGTAGGAATGAGTACCTCAAATACCCAAATTGTGGTTTCTAGATGTCATTTTCCATTAAAAGGAAAAAGAAGTAAAGGTAAAAGCAAAGGTAAAAGTGACTGATTCTGGGGTCGCAGCAGAAAGTATGCAAGGTGATGCTGAAGTATTTTGTCATACAGAAAGAAGGAAAGATATCGAAGTCAACTAGGGTGATGGCAAAAGGATTTAGCAGCCAATCTGAATTAGATTCTACTGACCGAACAAGGGGAGAATTGTCCATCAGTAAGGATAACTGCAGTGGACTGCAGGACATTAAACATGTTTGAATTGAGCAGTTCATAATGATAATATTAACCATGGTGACAATGATAAAATCAATAAACTAGTTTTTGACCTTTTCAAGATGGTAGGGAACCATTCATCATTTTAAAAACTGGTAATTAAAGAAAACCGTCAAGCTTTATCTTGTCTTTCTGGTAAGATTTATAGATCAGGGTGACAAAAGAGTTCATGAGAAAATTTCTTCTTTGAAGAATTTTAGCTAACAGATGAAGAAGGAATGATAGCATTATCATATGACTATTCCACAATCCCTAATGAATTAATGGTTCCAGGCATTGATCATCAATGGCTGCTACCATCACAAAAAGAGAAATAAGTATGCATTGTGCATTTCTAGATGGAAGTTCATCTAAAAGTAGTTTTACAACTACACAAATAAAATCAAGCCTGAATCTGACCTAAGCTCTAGGAAGTTAGCAATTTTGAATATGTTATTAGTAACTGTAGTCATGGTGCTGTGCATAGATCTCTAAAAGTCGTTCTTCTTGTAGAAGAATGTCATTTATAGTTCAATAAAGCTGTAAAACATTTAAAAACAAAGTTATTAAAGAAGAATAATATTCTTACAGATAATGAAACTAACTAGAAGTAGATGCCAGGAAAACAAGAGTAGAAGAAAACTTTCTATCCTTGAACAACAGCTCCCCATTCCTCATCTCCCTACTCCAGCCATTGGTAATCATCATTCTACTCTTTCTACTTTCCACTTCAATGAATTCAACTGTTTAGATATCACAATTGCTGTTAAGAGTAGATTTTAAATGTTCCCGCCACATGAAAAAATAAGTATATGAGGTGATGGATGTGTTACTTAGTTTGCTTTAGCCATTCCACAATGTAAACATATATAAAAAATCACATTGTGCCTCATATATATATAATTAATATATGTCAATTAGAAAACAAAAATATAAGAAAGAATAAAAGAGAAAAATTATCATACTACACTTTGGTAAAAAAATGCTCAGTTATTTTTAATGAAAGGTGAAAATATTACTTCTATAAGATAATAATTGTTTAGTGTACAAAAACTGATATTTATTCCCTCTCCTGCTCCCTCCCCCAAGTAGGAAGGGAGACCTGTAATAGAGGGTTTGAGTTTAGTGGTCAGTTTAATTCAACATCTACTCTGAATATGTTATTATCATACAATTGGAAGATAGATACAGAAGCCAT
>NW_012108697.1:3984357-4038992 GCF_000951045.1 Mandrillus leucophaeus
CAAACACAGTAAAGGAATCTTCCCACTTGTCTCTGCATTCTGTTCTTCCTTTCCCCCTTGTGACATACAGAAAATATGATTTGTTTTTTAAAAAATTTAAACATTTTATTTCTTTATAATACACTTTGGCTAGAAAAAAAAAATGGAATTAGAAGTCCAGTGTATCTTCTGAGCATTGTGTAAGGCCTCCCCTTCCAGGCAATTTGCTAGGTTCAGTTTCAGCAGTGGAATTTTGAGATCCAGGGAAGAGTAGAGGACTGAAGGCTTTACTGTAACTCACCCTCAGTCTGCAGAGTCAGAAGGGTTTCAGAGAGAGCAGGACAGACTGAATATGCATCCCCAGACCATATTGGGAGTGAGATAGTAATGAAAGGTAGGATCAAGGGTTAAGCTCTAGCTTAGAGGCACTACAGTTTTGACATAAACAAGGAGGGTCTAATGATTGCAGCCTTGAATATTGTAGCCTTCTTTATCAATATCACCTTTATTGGGAGATGGGAGATGGAGTTATGATGAAAGGGTGCCTCCAGAGGCAATGAGGCATCTCCTAGGGGCCAAGGGGACCATTAGGACATTTTTACATCAGAAGATGGTAAATGGGCTTGGCCAGTTTTGGGCAGACTTCTTGACGTTTTCTTCTCATCTTCATATTGGGTCAAACTTTCCATAGTATTCAGGGCCTTTACAATCTGATCCTAACCTACCTTTCTTGTCTTATTACTGATTCCTTCGTGCTTACCATCTAAGCATCTTACAGACAAGCCATACTGACCTATATATACTTAACCATATTTTTGTTATGTTTCCTCTTCAGAAAGGTCTTTCCTACCCTTGAAACACTCCTGGGATTCATCTTTCCCCTCTGCATTCTCATAACTCACCCCCGGCTTTAATTCCATATCTCCTGGCTTCTTAAAGGCAAAGATGAGACTGACTGATTTTATGTGCCTGCCCTACAGGGCCAGGCACATGTCTTAAGTACAGCAGATACTCAAGGTAAAGAGGGAAGCTTAGTCAGAAATCAGGCTAAATCCATGGAACAGCTTGGTTTAAGTACTATAATCTGAAACAAAATGGATTTGAACTAGTAAGTCTTCCCCTTCTATTATTTCTGTTCCCATTTAAAAAATCTATTGAATAGGCTCAAGCCTTTTGCCTTGACCTTTCTCTTGAATCTCTAGTTTTTGTGTTATGGACCATATACCTTTAAACAGTCTAAGGAGATTTCCAGAGACCAGCAAAAATGGTGTGCCTTGGTGCTACTTCAGTCTTGGTAGCAAGTAATCATCTGCACCTCTTTCCTATTAAGAAATCAGACAGATGCAAAAATTACATAAGTCCTACATATTAATTCAGATAATGATTTGTAAACCTCTTTTTAAATTTTATGGAGCACCTTATGAAAATACTATCATGCTTAAAATCTCAATATATGAAACAGACAAACATGGGTCCTTCATGTAAGATGTGCTGGACATTCTGACGTGGGGCAATGAGAGAACTCAGATTGATGTTACTGACAAATCTCAGCTGCTTGTCACAAGACATGAACTGTTAAGGTGATGGGACAAAGGAGCCAACCTGGGAAGAAATCGTTCCACATGGAGGGAAAATAAACCTTTGTAAAAACACATGTAACATTGGACAGACCTTTACAGCCTGCTTTTGTTTAAGATAAGCACTTCATTTCAACCTGATAAATTGCCATTCTGCTTAGCTGTGGCCTTGTTTTAAGATGTCATGTATTCTTATGGGTTGCATCTTAAAGACAGTCAATATTGTTTAAGAATCTTGACTGTGCCTTACTCTACTTGGAAATAAATAGAAACAATACAAAGTTCAAGTAAAGAAGGAAGTAGTAAAATTTAGAAGGGCATAGACCTCACAGTTCTGCAGATCTAAGTATTGCCTACAGATTTATCACTTGAGATGTGTGACTTTAGGCAACTACTAAACCTCAGTGAAACTTACTTTCAATAAAACAGTCATGTTAGTGCCTACCTTGGAAAATTGTTGCTAGAATACAATATGTAGACTGTATGTAATGCATCTAGAGAGGTTGCTATTCAGTGGATGCTTTTCCCACCATACTTAAAATAGGAAATGTCAAACAAAAAGAGTTACTAAATCAAAAGTAACATAAAGTGAGAACCGCCCATTGTCTCTGTAGATTTTAATTAACGAACATCTGTAGTTAACAGTAATCTACTGTGCATTTCAAAATAACTAGAGGAGTGGAATTGGATGTTCCTAACACAAAGAGGTGATAAATGCTTGAAGTCATAACTATCCCAGTTACTCTGATTTGATCATTACATAAACTATGCTTGTATCAAAAATTTGATTTTGTGTGTACAACTATTATACATTAAAACTAAAAATTAAAGAGAGATTACCTTCATTTTATCTCATATATTCATTTATTATTGTGGAAAGAATAGAAATGTACCTAACCTTCCTTCCATTCTCAACTCTGATCCATGTACCTCTTCTCATCTACACAGTTGTGAAGTTCTGGGCTCTGAGGGCTGTTTTAGCAAGGTGAATCCAGGTGAGAGCCTGCACAGAAGGTTCAGAGGTCCCCAGGAATTGAAACATTAGGGATTCTGAGAAAACCTTGGCCCCAGAATCATAAACTTAGAGGTAATGTATGAGTGTGTCTGGTGTCTTTAGTCCTCTAAAAGCTAAAGAGAAACTGAGCCACTGAATGAGGTGTCTCTACTCCTGAGGCTGAAAGAGTTCAAGGAGATGGAGAACACAACAGCCCACAGAATATTTTACTTTCCATCCTTGCCAGACTGCTACCACAACTTGTAACATATTCAACTAATAATAAAAATATTAACTAATTTATGGGTACTCAGGAACAGAGAGAGGAAGATCAAACAGAACAAAAGTCCAGCAACATAGAGCTACTGGATGACAACAATAGCAAAAACAAAATAAAAGTATTTAAGGATCTTTAGATACAGCACAGAAAAACATAATAAATTCATGACTTTTAAGCTAAAACTTTCAGGAGATTAACTGAATTACCAAAAATGATCGAAGTAGAAATCTTGCATATATCTATTGCCACAGAGATTGGTAAGATATGCAAAATCTACTATTTGAAAAATCAGCAAGACCAGATGGGTTCTAAAGTGAATGCTCTCTAACTTAAAAGGGATAAATCTGAAGTTATTTAAACTATTTTTTAATTTAAAAAAGTGAAAAAATTCCCAGTTTATTTTATGAAGCCAACATCATAGATATACCCAATCTGATAGATACAGTACAGAAAGCTACAGGCAAATCTTAATCAGGAATGAACATATAACAATGAAAAATTAGCTACTAGCAAATGGAATCCAGCAATATATCAAAATAATACTATCATATGACTAAAAAGGTTTATTTGGAAAATGAGTGGGTAGTTCAAATCAGAAAAGTCCCTGTAATCTATTATATCAACTAATAAAAAAGAAAATACTTTGTTAACATCAATATGAAATGCAGACATTTGATAAAACATCCAGTAATTTCTCAAAATTACCAAGTAAAATAGAAACTACTTAATAAAATTACCTAAATATATTGTTTACCAAAAATCAAAAGCATACAATAGTCTAAAGAGTAAAACAATAGACCATTTACTATAATAACAGGGAATAAATAGAATGCCTTCTACCAAGATTATAAATCAACATTGTCTTGGAACTTTAGACAAATATAATAAGATAAGAAAGTAAGATTATTGGCATAAAAATTGATGAGATGCAGCTACCTATTTTTTTGCTGATAATATAATTGTACACTCAAAACTGCAGAGATTCAAGGCAAAAATAGCTACAATTAATAAGAGCATTTGGTAGGTTCTCGGATACAAAATAATTATAACTAATACGTATATGCATTTATTTGTTTGCATAGTACTATACACACACACTCACAAACACACATACCAATATACATATATATCGTCTCAACACCCATGAAGTATTTTGTAGAGCAGCACTAACTGAGCTAACAAACATTGGAAACTAAGTAGCTTACCATAGTTGAAGTCAATGTTGCCCTCATAAAAAGTATAATAGGCCTGGTGTGGTGGCTCATGCCTATAATCCCAGCACTTTGGGAGACTGAGGTGGGCGGATCACGAGGTCAGGAGTTCGAGACCAGCCTGACCAACATGGTGAAACCCCATCTCTACTAAAAATACAAAAATCAGCCGGGGGTGGTGGTGCATGCCTGTAATCTTAGCTATTCAGGAGGCTGAGGCAGGAGAATCTCTTGAACCCTGGAGGTGGAGATTGCAGTGAGCTGAGATCGCACCACTGCATTCCAGCCTGGGCAACAGAGCAAGACTCCATCTCAAAAACAACAAAAAAAAGTATAATAGGTGGTGATGGGGATGGAAAAAAGGAAGTTCGTTCTACCAGGTCATCTAAGAAACTCAGGTGGATAGAGGTTCTGCCATCTTTATTTTAAGAGTCCTAAGTTTGTCCTAGGAATTAACATCTATTAATAACTAGTGAATAGAGAAAGTAACAAAGCCTCAGATATTTTTGAGTTAGGCCTAAACCTAGTGAATAAAGTTTATACCACATTCTGTTGGCCTAAACTCAGTTACTTGGAACAACATAGATGCAAGTGAATTTGGAAAGTATAGTCCTTAGGGTACTAGACAGCCACTTCTCAGGAATAACTCTTCATTATGGAGAGGGAGTGTGACATTTTGGTGGGGGGCTAGTTATCTATAAGCGGCAATTGTTATTGCTATTTTGCAGGTGAGAAACTGAGGCATGAAAAGGTTAAATGGCATGACCAAACGCATGCATGTGGGAGAAATAGAGCTGGGATTTAAGCCCAGCCAGTCTTACTCCAGAATCCATGGTCTTAACCATTAGGCTATACTACCTCTGGACTATATCATATAGCTTTGGCTATTCTGGAAATAAGCACCAAGAAATGGAGACATACACACAAAATAATCTTCATTATTAAAGGAAACTATGAAGATAGTAGGCATTGATTTAACAAGAAAGGTACAGTTCCTATGTGAAGGAAACTATAAAATGCCATTGAAGAACATTATAAAACAGGAACAAATGAAAAAGCATTGTATATTCTTGGATAAGACATAATAGTATAAAATGTTGATTCTGCCAGAATTACTAACTGGAAAGAGTTTATTTTTCTAATTAGAAATTTATATGAAATAAAATTGTTCAATATTAGTCTGCAAAAACACAACAGTGGGGACTGTCCTATCAGATATTAGAGCATGCTATGATCAAATCAAAATGTAAATGTCAGAGAAATAAAAAAACAAATGTAATAGATAATCCAGAAAGGAATCCCAGCATATATTAAAATTTAATAGATGTTAAAGATGCTATTTCAATTCAGTCAGGAAAAGATGAATTATTAAACAAATGTGATAGATAGTTATCCATGGTTATTCATGGTAAAGAAAATAACATTGGGCCTTTTTATCACCTACAAAAATGAATTCCAGATGGATAAAATACTTAAATGTAAATAACAAAAAATATAAAAATCTTAGTGAAAACCAAGAAGATTACATACAATCTAAAGCTGGGAGAAACTTTGTTAACCCAGACAGAAAGACCAGAAACCATGTTAAAACAAATAAACATACTTGCTTATGTAGAAATAATTTTTTAAATGCTTCTTGCATAGCAAAAAATATAAATCAATAAACCATATATTGGGAATAAATAGCAGTGTAGCCAACAAAATCTTAACAGGTTTAATTACATAAAAAGGTCTTGTGAATGACAAGAAAAACAAACAATTGGACAGTTAAAAAAAAGGACAAAAATATGAATACACAATTCAAGGAAAAATAGTTAAAAATGGCATACATATTTTAAACTTCTCAAACTAGCAGTGATCAGGAAAATATAAGTTGAAGTAACAATAAAATGTCACATACCTATCAAACTGACAAAAATTGCAAAGACCTCTATTACTTGTTCCTGATGGAGAATTTAGGTGTGCATGCACACATTGCTGGTAGACATATTAATTGTTACATCTTTTAGGGAAAGCAATCTAGCAGCATATGTTTAAAATTGTGCATACCATTTGACCCAGCAATCCCATAGAAATAAACAAATCATGTCTTATGACGTAAGGGGTTCAATCCATCATAAAAGGAAGGTGGACTTGCGATTTATAATATTTTTGAAGAATAAAAATGATCCATTTATTTATGTGATGGGTCACCTTTCCTCAATGAAGATGACCTGTGACTCATCAGTGCTATCCCTGGCTTGAGTTTGACATATCAAAGCTCCTGTGTCCCTGTGGGTCAGTGATTAGTGCTCAGTTAAATCTAATTTAGGGAAAACTATAATATTTGGTTCAATTTCAAGGTGTCTAGACTTCTAGGTTCAGGCTGAGATGAAGCTAGGCAGAGATCTAGGTTTGGGGCAGAATGGAAGGGTATATGTAAGGACTTCCCTCTGAAATCTCCCAAGGAAAGAAAGGTGCAGAAAAGGGGTCCATTCAGGAATAAAGAACAATGTAGGACTGTTAGAATATTATAGACCTTGCTGCTTGTGGTAGTTTGTCACAGTAATGGCTCCCAGTTTATTCTCACATTCTTTAGGCAGCTGTATTAGTCTGTTTTCACACTGCTGATAAAGACATACCCAAGACTAGGAAGAAAAAGATGTTGCATGGTCTCACAGTTCCTCTTGACTGGGGAGATCTCACAATCATGGCAGAAGGCAAGGAGGAGCAAGTCACATCTTACATGGAAAGCAGCAGCCAAAAAATAAAAAAATAAAAAGCGTGTGCAGGGAAACTCTCCTTTTTTAAAACCATCGGATCTCATGAGACTTATTTGTTATCACAAGAACAGCATGGGAAAGACCTGCTCCTATGATTCAGTTACCTCCCACCATGTCCCTCCCACAATATGTGGGAATTCAAGATGAGATTTGGGTGGGGACACAGCCGAATCATATCAGCAGTCTTCTACCACACTGACTCTGGGCTTAGTCACGTGGCTTGCTTTGGTCAAGAAAGGAGAGACTTGACAAGTGCTCATCTATTTGGGCTTGCTTTCTCTTGCTGCCCTTAGGACCTGGAGGCTATTGTAACATGAATAGGCTGGGTTTAGCCTACTGGATGATGAGGACATTTGGCACAGTCATCCTAACAGTCAATTAACTGTCAAACACATGAATAAGGCCATCAACCACCAGCTGATGGAAGATGGCTGAGTGAGCTTAGCTGAGATTATAACTGCCCAGGTTGGCCCAGTCCAAATTTTCAACCCATGAAATCTTGAGCTAATAAATGGGTATATTTTAGGGTTTGTTACCCATCTGCCATACTGCCAAAGGGCCAGGAGACAAAAATGCCATAAAGCTTTAGAGACTTTTGAGTATCCATGTTATGAAGTGGGAGACTTACTTGAATACAACCAAGTGTAAATTCTTAGAAATGTGTATGAATGGAGATAGGGTATACCAGGGAGAGAAATGAAAAGAAAGGCAAAGGCTTACACTGAACAATAAGAACACCTGCTCAAGTTGACTCAACTCTTAACAGAAAACAAACTGAAGTATAAAATAATAGCATTAAAAAGTGTGGATGCTTAGATTGTATGAATAATGGAGTTTGGTTATAAGCATATCTCGTTTTCCTAGTTTTAAATTAAAGTCATTCTAAAAACACGTAGTAAACAAGATATAAAAACACGAGACTCAGAGAACTAAATCATTTTTGTAAAAAATCCAAGCAGTATTTACTTAGTTTGAGGTAGTGCTTATGATGTGTAGGTTGGGAAGAATTGTTTTAGATATAAGACATGCAGCGTGGAACTGGGGAGTTATGGTCAGTGTGGGTCAATCCAAATGAAATCCATTGCCCAGTAAAGCATAAATTATAATTATGAATTTTTCCTGAGTTTTGTTTTCTGTTACTGTCATCAATGAGAAGTAATTTAGTTCTCTGCCCAAAGCTTTGTCTTGTTCCCAAAGGATCACTTCAAAAAGCTTTCATTAAGTGCTTTGGGAAGACTCAGTAAGATAAGAACTTTGATTGAAAGAATAGTGTCCAATCTGTTGCAGATGTGGATGTGGGGATACTTTTGTCCCCAGAATATTTCTTAGGGAAAATACCACTGTATGTTTATACACATTAGGCTTTTAAAAACACTTACAATATGCCATCACTGAAACATTACTACTGTCCTCAGAGAGTATTACTTCCTTTGTATGGATGAGAAAGTTTAGATCAGCAAATTGGTCAGTACGCAGGCCCTTGTCTTATAGGTGTTAACGGTTCCAAATATAGCCAACTGCCTCAGCAAACCACCTGGCTGGAAAACTCCCTGCTAGTTCACTTTGACTCTCCACTAAAGAAAGCATTGCTTTGAAAATCAAAGTGACAAGCTCTATAGTGTTAATAGAAGTTACCCATCCCAGGTGTCAGTTTTCAAGTCCCGAACAGAGAGTAGCTTTTTCCAGTGCCTAGAATGCCACTCCATTGTGGAGCTGGAATTAACACTTCCATTTTCATCAGCTCTCCAACCCTTGCCCTCCTGTCCTGCACTTCCTATAGAGCTCCATGACAACTAAGTCAGAAGTGCACTTTTATAAATATGGAAGCAATCATTTTGCTAAATTAGTTTGTTCTGCATTTGCAAACCTAAAAGTTTCTTTGAAGGAAAACAAAAGAACACAGAGAATTGGATTTTAATTTTTGGAAACACAGACCATGTTACCCAGAAATCTAATTTTCTAGATTAATGAATCATATCAGATATTGTAAATTAGAAATTACTTCTACAGCATGGAAGACAATGTGAATAAATTGAAGCTGCTCATTGAAAACGACGTTGTGGTAACCACATGTCACACACACTTAAAGATAGCTTTGTGTTGTCTAGGCTCAGTTGAATTGGTTCCCTGCTGTTAGAAATCCTCCCTTGGTCTTTTCAGTAGATTGCTCTCTCAAAGAATTCCAGTTTTCTCTTTTCTCCTGTTGTTCTTAGAACTTTAGGAAAGGTCTGAACCATATGGAGATGCTGAAATACCATAACATTTAGTTCAATGGCTTATCTATGCAATAACAGGATTTTACATTTATTATAACAGCATTATTTCCAAAGCATGACTACACATATTATTTCATTTGATTTACATAGATTTCTAAAACATTTACAGGGAACAAGGCTTTATGACATGGAGGAACTGGTATTTTATCTCCATTTTATGAACAGGAATATTTGGGCAGAAGGCTTAGGGAATTTGCTGGCCACCAGTGGAGGAATTGCTGGGGAAGCCCTGTTCCTTTCAGTCCTTCTCCCTCTCTCTCTCCTATAGCCTGCCAATTAAGCTCATCAGAACTACACTGCAGCAAGAAGAGCTTTCTCTGGCCCTTAATAAGCCACTGCTGCTCCATGTTGGAGAGAGAGTGGGAAAAGCCAAGGGCAGGATTCAGAAGAACTAGTTCCTGCCTCAGCCTGCCTTGATTCATCTACTTTCATTTCTTGGACCCTCGAGTCTTAAATGGGAGTAAGAATATCTCCTGCATTCACTGGCTTGTTATAATAATAAAATGTAATCATGCATATAGAAGTCTTTTGTGAATCATAAATCACTACATAAATATCAAGGTGGGATAGAAAATCTGCGAGGAAGAAAACCTGTGTTCTCTGAGCTCCTAGACCCTAGAGCCAGACACAGTGCAAAATGGTTTACATAGTGTATCTCATTTAATCTTCAGATCAACCCAGGGAATTGAGTAGTACTATTATTAGGTCCCCTTTAATTTCTTTACTAATTATTTTAAATTATGAAATAATTTGAATATTTTGTAGCGTAAAAACACACTTGTCCAGGTTATAATACAACATAAGCATCTATCCCACCCAGATTCTCAGATTTTAACACTTATTAACAAAGTACTCTTCAGATGTCTCTTTCCTTTCCCCCACCCCCAGAAATGAAATGTTACAGATGTAGCTAGAGTGCTACCCTCATCTCTCCCCTCCTCCTTCATGTTCCTGCACTTCATGAGCTTTCCTCCTATGGAAGTTTCTGCAGTTTTACTATGTGTATATACATCCACAAAAAATACATATCGAATACTTGTGTTTTTAAAATGTGCATGTATTTTAGTTACTACTGTATGCCTTCTTTCACAGTTCTCTTTCAATATTATGTTTTTGAGAGTTATCCCTTTTGATAGATGACCTCAGGTTTATTCATTTTATCTGCTGTGTGCTATTCTAACATTAAAATAATTACTTATCTATCTCCCTACTAATTAAAACGTGGCTTGTTTTCACTGTTTTGCTGTCTCACACAGTGCTATGATAAACATGTAAGTGTCTCCCTATGTCATTGTGACTGAGTTCCACTATTAAGATATGAGGAGACGGAACTTCTAGCTTATAAGGTATGAACATCTGCACCTTTACAAGGTTTTGCTAATTTGTTCTTCAGAATGTAATAATCACTTCCCTTTCACCAGGGTCTGACCTCCCTTGTGCCACATCTGTGCCCATATGTGGTGTTATCACAGTTTTATTTTATTTATTTTTTATTTATTTATTTTTTTGAGATTGAGTCTTGCTCTGTTGCCCAGGCTGGAGTGCAGTGGCGCACACTCAGCTCATTGCAACTCTGCCTCCTGGGTTCAAGCAATTCTCTTGTCTCAGCCTCCCAAGTAGCTGGGATTACAGGCACACACCACCACACCCAGCTAATTTTTGTATTTTTAGTAGAGATGGGGTTGCACCATGCTGGTCAGGCTGGTCTCGAACTCCTGACCTCAAGTGATCCAGCCACCTCAGCCTCCCAAAGTGCTGGGATTACAGGCATGGCCACCGCGCTGGCCTATTATCATAGTTTTGAATGCTTATTGACGTGATGGGCATAAAAGAACACTTCATTGTTGCCTTAATGTTCCTCTGTTTTCTGTTCACAAAAATTCAAAATTCTTTAAAGTTTGTCTTTGGGAATTCCAGACAATGAAAGCATTTAAGAAATCCAGTTCTTGCATAGTCTAGGTTTTCTATAGATCCAGTAATGTCTGGGAAAAGTAGAGCCTGGAAAAGGCCTAGCTCACAGCTGTCTGAAGGTTCAGAATCACTTTTCCCTTCTCTAAACCATAGCCAGGAGTTGATCCTTATCATCTACTCCCTGAACCACTGTAGAAGCTGTTTGACTGGCTTCCTGCCTCTAGTCTGTTGCCACTATAACTCTACATTGTGTGCCCACTTAGGAGTTTCTGTCTACTGAATTATGTCCCCCTCAAATTCACATGTTGAAGCCCTAACTCCCATTGTGATGGTATTTGGAGATGAGGCCTCTGAAAGATAGTTAGGTTTAGATAAGGCCATGGAAATGGGGCTCTCATGACGGGATTAGTGCCTTTATAACAAGAGACTCCAGAGACTTTATTCTCATTCTTTCTCTATTATATAAGGACACAGAGGGAAAGCAGCTGTCTGTAAGCCAGGAAGAGAACTCACCCCAGAAACCAAGTCAGGTCAAATCTTCATCTTGGACTTTCCAGCCCCCAGTACCGTGACAAAATAAATTTCTTTTGTTTAAGCCATCCAGTTTATGGTATTCTGTTACGGCAACCCAAGAAGATTAAGGCAGGGGTCGAGAACTCAGGCTTCAAAGTCAGATTAGTTGGTTTCTATTGCAATCCCCCGCCACCCTTACCAAACATGTGGCCTTCAGCAAATTTCTGATCCTCTCCTAGCTTCAATTTCCTTATCAGTAAAATGGAGATAGTTTTCATGGGATTGTCATCCACATGACAATCCTGTGAGATATTGAATGTGAAATACTTAACCTAGTGCCTGGCAGTTGAAAGTTTCAGTAAATCTTAGTTATTGTCATTATTTACGTGATCAGATGGAAGCTTTTGTGATGCCATCCCCTTACTCAATAACTTCATGTTTTCCTATTTACTATTTTCTAAGCTATAAAATCAATGCTTTTCAGCACCTGGCCCACAATATCCTTCCTAGAGTTATGTTTCACGATGGCTTTACATGAGCCCTCTTCCTAGTCATGCCTGTTTACACGCTGTCCTCCACCAGACTGCAGGTTTCTCAGCCACTGTTCCTCTGCCATTTCCACTTGCAAGTGCAAGTTCCACTTGCCTCTTCCTCTACCTGGAGCTCTCTCATCTCCATGCCTTCTCTGCTCACGTGAAACCTGTGCAGCCTTTGAGACTCTGGCTCAGATCTCTTATGGTAAGTAGAATGGTAGCCCCCATATATGTTCACTTCCTAATTCTTGTGACTGTGTTACCTTACATGGCAAAGGGACTTTGCAGATGTGATTAAGATTAAGAATCTTGAGATGGGAGATTATCTTGGGCTACCTGGGAAAGCCCCATGTAATCACAGTAATCCTTATAAGATAGAGGCAGGAGGGTCAGAGTCTGAAGAATGAGATGTGATGAAAGCCGAAATCAAAGTGATGCAAAGCCACAAGCCAGGGAATACAAATTGCCTCTAAAAACCTAAAAAACAGACAAAGAAACAGATCCTCTCCTAGAACCTCCAGTAGGAGCGTGGCCCTGTTGACTCATGTTAGACTTCTGCTTTTGGAACTGTAAAAGAATAAATCTGTATTGTTTCAGGTCACTAGTTTTATGGTAATTTATTGCAGCAGCAATAGGAAAATCATACATCTATCCTTGACTGTAGAATCTTTCCTAATTTTTTCTCTAAGCTCCCATGGTGAGAGTTTTCCTTACTGCTTTATTTTGGCTCATAACAGTCATTTGCCATTTTATGAACAGTAAAAAATATAGCCCTGACTCCCTTGGGACTAGGGGACACAAATGGGAGATTGAAAGGTGGCTTTTGGCAATGTCTCTGGCAGCAATATCACAAACTATATTGGTTGCAGGAACTGTGTTGGTGGCAGTGATAGTGGCAGTAACATGTTTCACCACTGGTAGTTGTAGCAGAAGCAGCAGTGGCCTTGGAGTCCAGGCTTCCGATTCATGGTCAGGTAGCTGGGTTCCAACTGCATGAGAACTAGCCACACAGCACACTGGCCAATAGACAGATTTTTGCTCTGAGCACCCAGAAACACTACTCGTTTCCTGCAAATACCATGAGTAACTTTACTTTCTCCTCTTCTCATTCTCCAGCCCTTGCAATATCCTTGTCATCAATTCTTGTATTAAATATCTTCTGTTGAATGTACCTAGAGTTATTTCTGTTTACCTGATTGGATCTTGAGGCATACAGTTCCTGACATTTCTAGGTATTAAGGATGTATTTTTATTTGTCCGTGTCTTATGTCTCACACTATTTGGTAAGTCCTTTATGAACAGGGAGAGTATCTTAAGCATAATGAGAAGAGTATGGTATATTGTGATAATCCTTCCTAGATACTGCAACAAACTACAAAATTCTAGTGGCTTAACACAACAAAGGCTGGTGTGGGTTTTCTAACACTTGGTGTCTCAAGGATTCCTCCACCCTTTGTATTGTGACACACCATATCAATATGTATAGCCCAAGCGTGGCATAGCAGAGAAAAGAAGGGTGAAGGAATTCCACTAGAGTGTAAGTGTTCTCATCCAGAGTTGGTGCTAAGAACTTTACCTCTATAACCCATCTCATTCAATTCTCAAAATGCTCCTACACCATACAAAAATATTCCTGTTTTACAGAGAAGAAATTGAGGCACAGAAGTGAATTAACTTGCCCAAGGGCACAAAGACAAAAAATGACAGCTGGTATCTGAAACCATAGCTGTTTCATTTCAATGTTCATGTTCTTTCCACTGTGCTTAAAATATAATCTCTAAGACTAATGTCCTAAACTCAACTGTTAATGTATGGCAATCCTGGATTCTGCAACAGAAATTTAAAAAAGAACCTAATGATAGTTTATGTAGAGCTTGCTATGGGTCAGGCATTGCTTTTAGTCATTTACACATATTAACTCATTTAATCATTTTAATATTCTCACTTCAAAACTAAAGAATATAGTTAAGTAATTTACCCAAGGTCACATAGCTGGTAAATCACTCTTATAAAAGAGTTAGCAGGATAATTCAAACCTCTGATCTAAGTTGTGTGTGTGTGTGTGTGTGTGTGTTGTATATGTATATACACATAGAGAGAGAGAGAGAGAGATTCTCTTGTTTTGTTGCCCAGACTGGAGTGCAGTAGTGCAGTCTCAGCTCACTGAAATCTCCACCTCCTGGGCTCAAGCCATCCATCCTCCCACCTCAGCTTCCAGAGAAGCTGGGACTGCAGGTGTGTGCCAACACACCTGGCTAATTTTGTTGTATGTTGGTAGAGATGGGATTTCACCATGTTGCCCAGGCTGGACTCGAACTCCTGGGCTCAAGTGATCCTCCTGCCTCAGCCTCCCAATGTGTTGGGATTACAGGTGTGGGGCTACCATACCCAGCTCTAGATAATATTTTTTAAATTAATTGAATCATTTATTTGTCCTGAAAACTAGATCCTAAAGTGTACCCCAGGGACTATTACTTGAGAAGAAATTTAGATATAATTTAAATACGCATAAGAGTTATGTAGAAAAAGGAATTCTGTGGTCAGTTATGCTTGGGCACCACCATTTGCTGTGTTGTCTCCCTCACTTTTGGCGATTCATAATTTATAATGATGTATCCTTGCTCTCAAAAAGTCTGCACTAACAAGACTCAATTATTTCTTAAACATATTTACTCATAGAACATGGTCTTTCCCTCTAGCATCGAGTTCTTTGGATCTCGAGCTGAGAAACCTAGGCCAGATTGTCCAAGTCAACAAGTTCTTCCAGGGCTTCCAGCAAAGAATCTGGACTTTGCTCCTCTAAAAGGTTCAACGAGAGTAGAACTGTGGTCTGCAACTCAGCGACAATTCAAGGGGGCTACCCTTTTCTCTATGCAAGCATAAAGCATTACTTTCTCTTTTTTTCCTGATGGCCATGGCCAGCCATTCTGAGAAAATTCAATCCATCCTCCTCTTAGGCCAAATCCCTGAAGCACAGGCCTGCTGCAAGATGCTATTAGGAAGAGCTTCCTTGGTCAAATGGAGATTTAGGGCAGATCATGGTAGGGTGCATTATCCTTCTACGTGGCCTGCAGAGCACACGTGACTCCCACACGAGGTTGGGCATGAAGCAGCCGTCATTTCTTACTGGGTCCTTCAGCTAGTAAAGAATAAGCAGGAGGAAGAGAAAGTTTGCTCAGGGCCTTGATCAAGTGGGAGGGGAGGGACTGTGGAAATAATAAATGCCCATGCATTATTTATCACTATTATTGCTTGGCACAAACAGCTTCATTCCATTGACTTCTCACTTTTAAATGAGCTGGGAAGAGAGCCAAGGTTGTTTTTCAGAATCCCCTGAGAGAATGTGAGTGAGTTTGTGGCATTTGTATTTTATTAACTCAGAGTTTTTCTTTTGTTTCTTCTGGATGATATGGGACTCTATCTTATTTTAAGGTAAGCTTGGGATTGCTGGCAGATCCTTAATCATACACTAATTATTTCTTTTAATATAGAAGCTTAAGGAACCCCTAAAACCCAAAAAATATCAGAGCAAAGGGAACACAGCACATAAAATGTCACTTTCCGAATGTCCCTTGGAAACCAGACCTGATCAGTAAGGGTGATGGCATTAAACATTTTCAAAGGGAAAATTTGACTTCACAGTGAGCATGATTCCCTTGTTTCTAAGTCTAATATAATGAGAGCAGGGGTGTCAAAGAGCTCTTTATTTACACAACTCCAAGCTACTTTTTTGACTATATTCTGGATCTACAATTATATATTTTGAATACAGTAGAGATTTTTAGAATATTCATTTTGTATTCCAATAGCCAGGCTAAGAGACAAAAAGCAGATCAGCCTAATGATGATTCTCTACACACTCAAGGAATTGGTCTTACCCAGCCCAACTGAGAAACGAGATACTCCTGATTTGTAAGGTGGCTGTTAGCAGTGCAGGATGGGGAAGTCGTGTGGTCGGTTATGCTAGTCTCTGATTTCTAACAGGATTCAGTGTTCTCTAGGAGCACCCTATGTCCAAAAATCTTGATCCAATTAGTGGGAACAGATTAGTAGGGTCGCTGTCTCATAACACATAATGGGAAAAGACCAGTAATGTATGCAAGGTATACATGGTGATAAAGAAAGAGAGAGAATTGGAGAGAGGGTTGTCTGAAAAGAGAGTAGTTATAGATAAAAGTGGAATGATTCTTTCTTTGAAAAGATTTATGGTGTTTTTAATTTCTCATCAGTCTCACAGTGTGCCATTTTCTCGATAGACTCAAAAGAATTTTTGTGCACTTACTTTGCTTTTCACTCCCCACTTGCCTGCTTTAAGCAACCAGAGCTGAAAAGCCGCTGGTGAGAATGTGTAAAGCTTCCCAGCATTGGGTAAAGAGCTATCTAGGGAGTCTAAAGTGAGGATCGGGGGCCTCCCTCAGCCTCGTGGCCCTGCATCTCAGATAGGGCTGCATCCTGACCTTACCCCAACTGTATTCCGACCCTGAGTGACAGGCTGAGACTGGGAGGGGAGGGTTGAGAAGAGAGAATTGGGTGGTAGAAAGAGAGGAGTTTGATGGGACAGGCAGAAGCCCTAATATCTGTCAGACCGTGGCCAAATCCCAGCTTCAACACTTACTAGCACTGAACTGTTCTCTCCTCTGTAAAATTAGGGTAACACCAAGTATTTCACAGCATAGCTGTAAGTTTTAAATGAGAAGGCCTGTGGAATATCTGGCAGAGTGCTGCACTTGGGTTAGTTCAGTCCTCGTCACTCTTCAATAGCATGTGTCTGAATCTGTAGCCTGGAGTCTGGGCACTTGGGCAGTGTTGCACATGTAGCACCCACAACATAACAATAGGCCCTTGCTGGACACTGGTTTTATAGTGTGACCAAAACATACAATCACAAATGGCTTCTGGCTGGCCAAGGGATGGGCTTGTAGGTGCAGGGAATGTGGTCTTGCACCTCCTCTCCTTACCCTGAGATTTTTGCCCAACTCCTACTACCTGGATGTCCTTTACAGGGTAGAAGTATCTCCTTCCTCAGACAGCTTTACAGTGCAGTTTTTCTAGGAGAGGTGAGGTACTGTTTTATAATCTCAATTGATAGAGTTTCTTTTCTGGGATCAGTGGCAAAGGGGCCATGTAAGTTGGAATGTTAGAGGAAAGAGTGCAAAAAATGCAATTCCAAAGAAACATTGCAACAATTTGAAAATGCTGTACTTGTTCTTGAAAGTCTTTCATTTCAGACATTTACAGCTCAACCTGTGAGGTCCAATTAATATGCCAACCAAGGGTCAGCCTGAACTAACTCTAGAGTCCAGCCCTGCGTTTGAGGAGCATGTAGAAAATCGTACAAAGTTTAGATTGCAATAAATACAGTAAGGTACGTGGACTATGCTCTGAATGTCTGGAGAACTACTCAGAGAGTAAGCAAGGGTAGACCCTGCCGGGCTACAGTAACAATAAACCCAAGTTTCTGTGGCTTCACCACAATCATTTATAAACCCAGACTCCTTTGATTTTATGGTACCTCAACATTTGAAGTATGTTTTTCAAAGTCACCGTGGAAAGAGAAAAGTGAATAGAAGATTGAGTATGGAGGTTTTTATGGGCTAGGCCTAGAAGTGGCTCACATTACTTCTGACCTCATACCATTTACCTAGACTCTGTCATATGGCTCCAACATATCTCGCGAAGCCTGGAAATTAAAGTTGAACTGTATAACCAGGAGGAAATAGAATGAGTTTTGCAAACACACAGCAGTGTCTCTGACACAGTGTGTTCTCACATGGGTTACTAGGGTCTGACCCACGTACTGGGGAGGCAATGCAATGTCTTGCTTTTGAGAATGCATTTGAGTAGAATCCAATAAGGCTGATTTAGGTTTGAATCAGAGTTCTAACCCTTACTGTCTTTGTAAATCCAGGCACTTTACTCTAAAGTGGAATTAGTGACAATATATAGTTCACAGGGCTTTTTGCAAAGATTTAGCTGAGATTATTCCTGCCATGTAGGGCTTGTCAATAAACAGGAGTCATTATTTCACAGTGCAGATTTTTTACCATGACCCACTTCCATCTTCATCAAATGGTTTCTCAGTGCAAAGATCATTGCCCTAATTTTTATGTAATAATATAACTTCAAAATGCATATTTATTTATTACATTTCTCATATGTTAAAGCTTCAGCCCCACGCAGATACAGCAAGAGGCTGTGCTATAGACTGTCTCCCTCCTTCCCACAGTACCTTTGAAAGGTTCCTGAAACCCTGGATACAGGACCTCGTATATTGAAAAATTTAGAATCTGAAATCTCCATACTATTCAATGAAAAAATAAAATCTTATAAGAAGAGTCAGTCAATAATTCAAGAAATAGAGCACCAAATTTTATGTTAACTAAAGACCCTGTGACTCTCTAGAGATCTTAACATAGTTGAAGACAAGTATTTGTATCTACCTCTTCCTTCCCCGGAGGAAACAAAGGGGCATCAGTGAGCAAACAGTGTCTAAGGCCAATTTTTTACCTGCCTAACTCTGTGCTGTATATTCAGGAAGATGCAAGCATGACCCCAGGGTGTGCTGAGGAAGCACATAAAGGCTCGTGAGAATGTATCTTTCCAAATGCTTATACAGTGACATAATATAGGGTCTTTTGATAGAAGGACATTTACTGTCCTGTTTCATAAGTGACTTTTCTTAAAAGTTTTCTTTTTTCATGTAATATTATGGATATTCCAAATTCTGGATTTTTAAATACGTGAGATACCATGTTCAGTGATGACACTGACAGTTTGAAATCAGCCATGGAGAAAGTATTTACACCATAGAAATAGGCATACAGTAAAAATCAAGGATTTTTAATGTGTCTGTGTATGGGAGGGAGGGGGACTGAAGAGTCAATTGTTAAATATTAGCACACTGCTGGTGTGACCTCCTTCTAAAACCGCACACATGCAGAATGCAGCTGGGGGTGCAGCCCAATCTGTCAAAGGGATTTCAAGTCTTGGTGAGAACAACACTGACATATTTATGAGTGATTGGATTTGTTTTGTTTTAAATATCACTTTTATTTATTTCTCCTTATTGCAAAATGACATGCGAATTGTATAAAAAGAACAATCACCCATAAATCCACTACCCAGAGATACTCTGTTAATATGTTAGTCTCTTTTCATTTATACATAAACAATAGTATCAAAAATAACATCATACCACACATACAGTTTTCCCATCTTACAGTATATTCTGATCATCTTTCCAGGTAATCAAATATCCTGCAATATCATTTTAATGGTTGTTTGACATCATTAGGACATGAATTAATTGCCAGGCATTATACATAGTGCTATTCATCTCATTGGAAGGGGAGGTGTCTCTATTAACTACTGAGTGGTGAAAATTTCCCATGAGCTTTGCCTGTGCATGTGGACAGGCCAGAACAAGCACAGTGGTACTCTTCCTAGCCACCTGCTTGAGCTCTCTTCTTTAATCTTTGGCTGATAATTTTGAGATTTCTCTCAACTGCTTTCATCTCTCTCTGCTCACCAGGAGAGATCAAATGAGAGGGATTTCTAAGTAAAGAGAACTTCTTATGATTACCTGGGAAGATTACCTCCCATCCATAAAAGAGACTTAAATGAAAAATCTGTTGAAATAAATGAAGTTGAACATCCCAGATCAGAAACATGCCTTCCTATCTCACCAGTGAGCTCATTGCCTCTCTGATACCCAAACATCAATTAAAATAATTGTTCCTAAATTATCATTTCAATTTCTTTTCACACAAAGTGGCATTAAACATTTGCAGATTCAGCTCAGAGCTATTATCTCTGAGGTGATATTAATGATAATGCCAGATGAGTAAAACTCGCTGAACACCAATGTAAAAGCTGTCACAATTTACCCCATCCCCCATGCTCCCAGTCCCTTATCCTGTTCTCTTTTTGTTTTTTTTTTTGTAGCTTTTTGATCTTTTTCTCACGTACTGTGTATTTACTTATTTATTCTATTTATTGTGTCTTGCTCTGCTGGATTTGAAGCATTATAAATGTAGGGATCTTTCTCATGTTTACTGGTGCAACCCCACATCTAGAAGAGTGCCTGGCACATTGTAGATGTTCATTAAATATGTTTTTCAGTGAATCTCATGACTCTGCTGCAAACTTGGAGGCCTTATCTTTTGGCCGTTTTCTTGCATTACAACCCTGAGAACAACTGTGAGTTGGACGTTGACACCAGCCAGTCAACACAGAAAGACAGAAGGACTGGGATCAAGGCTGTCTCTGCTTCTGTCATGAACAACCATGCTTCCATGTACGAGGAACTGCCATGAAACTTACCAGCTTTGAGAAGTTAAAGGCAAGGGCACAGGAGATAATGTCAGGGCATTCAAAATGCACACTTGCCATTTATCCTATTTTGACATCGGATCATTGCTTTTATCCTCACAGGTAGTGAACATTAACTATGTGTCAGGAAGTGATCTGGACACTTAACACTAAGTAATTATTCTATTTTAATACTAAAAAGTCCTTCAAAATGTATTGTTATTCTCATTTTATAGATGAGGGGATTGAGATCAAGAGGTGATGAGTAGCTTATTCAAGGTGACACTGTCCAGAACACATTTGAGCTGAGTTCCACCTGAGTCCAAGCCTATAATTTTATCACAGAGTGGCTCTGCCTTGCTATGGGACTGTGAGTACCAGATTTCATCCTCCTCAGTTTTCTCATCTGTAAAATGGAGACAATGCTGTGTTATTTGAAGGATTTGAGTACGGATTAAACGAGATGATATATGCAGAATTGCTTATCAGGATACCTGACAATCAGTAAAAGGAAGTTTCTTTTCACCCTTTCCATCAGATAAATGGAAAAACTGAGGCTTAGAGTGAAGAAGGAACTTAGCTAATAGAGCTTTTGCAATGACTAGTAAACTGGATATGAATCCAGGTCTCCACACTTTCCATCTGTCTTGCTCCATGGCCCATCCAAATCCTCATAAATATGAACTTCCTTCTCAGCCCCACACGCTCATGAATTCAACTAGGAGAACAGACACATCCTGTCTGTGAAAATACCATCAGATTCATGAGGAGGGGAGAAAACTCAGACCCAATAACAAAACAGTAGCCAAAATTATTTTAAAAACAAAAACACTCGGCTTATTTTTCTAGTGCTGATTGAAGTTAGAAAAATGGCTGTCATCTATTATGCATGTACTATCGGCCAGGTTCTGTGCTAAAGCCTCATGTACAGATGTCTTTATTCATCCCGTTTTGTAGGTTTGGAAATGGTGGGCTAAAGAAGTTGAGTAAGTTACTCAAGATCACACAGGTAGTCAGTGAAGGAGGTGAAACTGAACCCAGATCTGTCTGATTCTGAACTCTTCGTTTTTAATCTGAATGCTGAGTTGCCAATGGGATTGCTTACTGTTTTCAAGATGGTGATTCCACCATGGTACTTCCTTGTAAAGCTAGCCATCTCAGTAGAGAGAGAATTGTGAGGATTATCATCCCAACTAAAGTATAAGCCTTTTGAAGGCAAAGACTGAGACATATTATTATACATATTGCTCATTACACCTATCACAAGCCTTTATTATTAATGGGTATTAAATAAATGTTTTTGGTTTACCCATCAAAATTTCTCAGGGAACCTTTAATTTCCCTGAGCTAACCCCATAGTAAATAAGACCACATACTAGGAGATGACTAGAGATGAAAAACTCTTGGATCACATGTAAAAATATGTTGCATTTTGGAGTTAATTCTCCGTGATAACAGCCTCTTGTTTTACGAGTTTATCTTAACATTTCCTTACTCATTTACTTCCTCACAGACCAGCGCACTTCCATTGTTTATATAAAGACCCAAACTGTACTTCATGCTCTGTGGCCACTCCAGGAACGTGCTGTGGTGCCATTTGTGCCCATGTCCTTGGTGGACCTGTTTAGGCAGTGACTTGCAGCTTCTGCTAGAGGTGCATTTGTCTTTGTTTTGTACCTTTATCTAATAACCAATTCTTCTTAATCATGTTAGAGGGGAGATAGGGTTTAATCACACCGTTCATCACAACCAGGCCACAATGTGCTAAGAAAAGTGCTTTATTGCATTGTCCAAACTAAGTATTAATGCAAATAATTTTGACAACTAGGAGATGCTATTATTTATCCAATTAGGACATTATTGCAAGTCTAAATCTGCTCTAAGTTCTGAATTGAGAATAACAAAATGAGTCCTATTTAGGCTCAGAATGGCTTTCTTGAGCCTTTGAAAGGGTTCCCAGTTTTGACAGCCAGGACTGTATAAGAATCCTTTGCTTGTATTTTGAGCTCACCCCATATGGAGAAGTAAGCACACAGCTGTACCTACATTCTCACACAGCGGCCACTGTTGGCAGGCAGCACGGTTGTTATGTAATGACTCTTCTTTTTCCCACCTTTTCCATCTCAAAGGAGATGGAAAAATAGGGATATATTTCCCCCCCCACTTCAAATCCTCCACTGTGAATCCCAATAATTCAATCTTTAGGGGAGTGAGTACTTGCTCTGGTTTTTTCTCTTTCCCCAAATCAGGAGGCATCAAGAGAAAGGAACCCTATGTATGGACCCTAGTAGCTGACTGTTAAGGGGTTTGAGGACTTGTTGAATTCTATAATCATTTCCTGATTATATAGACTTTAAGCAAGGTCCTGGGCAGAATAATTCAGGAATTAAGAAAGAATAGCCTAGCAGGAAACCTAGTAGTTTCTCAGGTTTATTTGTGTGTGTGTGTGTGTGTGTGTGTGTGTGTTCAGTATTTTCCCTTCGATGATATGACAGTGATGATGATATCACCATACATCATGTGGACATGTATTAAAGAATTAAGTTTGCAGGAACCAAATACTATACTTTAGGTGAATATACTTCCTACTTTTCACATTTTCTACAGGGGCAAGAATTTCCCTTTCACTTCTTCTCAACCCCCAGTTCACTCACTCCTTTCCAGGTTATTGGACAGGATTTATCCAATTAGTAAAACTGGGAAGCAGGGATTCAACATTTCAGCATAAACTCTTCTTTCAATGCAGGCTGTTGAAGGACCTTTGCATCCAACTTTCCTCCTGTCTTGTCTACCCACCAAGACCAAGTCATGGCCTACCCCAGGCTTGAGAGACAGATTCTGTGGTCTCCTTTTACTCTTTCCTGCAGAAATAAATGAAGATCAACCTAATGAGAACAAAGGCTATTTATTCAGAGCCTGCTATGCAAGGGAGGCAGACACCATCACTTGCATTTTGGCAAAAATTCAAAGGCAGGCAGGGGAGGAGGAAAGCTTTACAGCAGAAATAAAGGAAGCTTCAGATACACTTTGGTTGAAGATCTATTGGCATGGGGAAGCTGGAGACAGCTAGAAGTGGGGCATTTTATGTGATTGATTAGGGGTGTGTATGTGGCTTTCTTTGGTTGGTCCTAAGTTGGAAGTGGGGATAAAAATTAGGGAAGCCGTCTGATACTAATCAAGCACTGGCCATTTTGGCCTGATTGTTACAGGAGTGGTTTAGCTTCCTAGACTGGTTACTAGAGACAGCAGTTTGATTTCCTACAAGTCTTATACATAGCAGGCTGGCTTCCTAAGCTGGTTCCTATAGATAGTGGATCCTTTTCCTGGGCTGGTTGCTGCAGGTTGAGTCAGAGTTCTGCTTTCAAGTATGACCTGGCCATTGTCTTTTGTATATCAGTCCTTCCTTCTCCACTGTGATAGTGAGGAGCCTAGTATAGGAATATGTCTCCTTTCCTATTCACACTCTCACATGAGACTTTTCCGAAGTCTTGATTTGAGAGACAAATACTAGGAAGCCTGATTGTGTTCACATATCTAAGCCACATCCTCCAATCAGTTTTATCCCTAATAAAATAAAACTGATATATTGATCTCTGGTGTGAAGACGAGTGTGAGGACAAGTATCAATCCTACAAAGCCCTAACCCTGTGGAGGACTGAGGAACTACATGAATGGGCAGAAAACAGTTCGATGTTTCCTCTCCTTCTTTTAATGTCTGAATTATATATCTAACACCCTTTTTTTTTTCAAACTTAAATGCGTTTGTATTTACATAATAGCTTTTCTTTTATTCCTTTGTGTTTCCAAATGATTGCCTTAGAATGCCTTAGATTATCATTTTCCCTTTCTCATGACACTCTTGGTGGGGGCAGTGATTCCATCCGTTCTAGTATATACAATATATGCAAGTTGAGACTTAGGATGCATGGAGGCAGGCATTAAGGGAACACATAAGTTTGTAAAATATTGCAGGCATCAAGGAGTCTGGGTAGAATGATGTGAATGTATGAGCTCTTGTGATATTATTGGAGGATGTGGGGAAATAAGTGAGGGGGTAAGTCTGAACAAGAAAAATACCAGAACCTTTAATCTGTGTCTCATTGTGCCAGGCTTTATGGGTTGTGGGTTGTTACGGTAATGGAAAGGTGAGTAGGGCTGGATGTGAAGGCAGCATAGAAGATTTTGTAATGCGTTTGGGATTCCCACTGAACTCTTCAGTGATGTGCTAAAGACTTTATAGGCTATCTATCCTGAGAACTTACGATTTAAATGCTGCTTTTGTCTGCTACATTAAGCTGGCACTTCAAGGGTCCATGATAATGAATGGGAGAGGGTCCAGAGAAGGATACATTTTCCCTGCCATGTTTATTGAAATAATGTCACATATCATCTTGTAAATCCTCCTTATAATTTTGTGAGGTAGGAATTACATTCACATTTTCCAATCTAGAGAGTTGAGTTACAAAGAGAAGAAGCACCTTATGTAAGTTCTCTCAGCTCAGCAAAAGACAAAAAGAAAGGAAAGTTATAGAATTACTGAGATATGAAATCAGAGGGTTCTGGAAATCAAGTTATTTACACTGTCAATGTAAAAGGAGGAAGCTAGAAATTGATTAAAACAGACAAAATAGAGAGTCTCCATTTTTTCCTGCTTCAACCACTTCCTTGTCCCCCTTTTTTCCTACTCTTCCTTTCCCCCATCTTTATTGCCCTCAACCCTGAACCTTGACAAACAGCAAGGCAATTCTCAAAAATTTTTTTTCACAGTTGCCAGGTAAGCTTGGGCCAGTAATCAAGTCAAAAGGCCCCAAAACTAGGAAATCCCAACCAGACTAATCACAAGTTTTGTAGCAGTTGCAGATAAAGAAAACTGCAACCTAAGTCAGACCACAAGGGCACGCTTCCTCTTTTCTTCTCATCCCATAAAATTCTATCTGGGCTTTGATTCAAAGAGTTACCTGGTATTCAGGTACTCCCTGGTCCACATCAGCTGAGTAAAACCTTTAATTTTTATTTGAGACACTTAAACATTTTATTCCTTGGCAAAATATAATTTTTAAAATAGGTGACACCAGACTGAGAAGTTTACTTGATTAGAAAGGGTAAGGCTTAGAATACATGGTCCAAATGGAGGCAACAAAACAAAAACATTGACAAATTGCTTTATTAAGAAATTAAGAGGATTTTAGAAGGTCGTAGATAAACCAAGAAGAAGAGTTCAGAAAAGAAAGGAAATGTGGTTGTTACCTGTGGAAAAAGAGAGCACTATGAGTACGTCTGGTTGTGAAATGAGTAAAGAACTTTTAGGAATATGATGTATAATATTAAGTCATAAAGTATTCACATTGTAGTGATATAACCTTGCTACACTCTACCTGAACTTTGGATCAAGTCTGTTAGACACTTAAATGAATGTTAGTGATTCAAAGAATGAGGGCTGAATTTGCTTTGTGTGATTGTGTTAAATCTACAGATCAAGGTAGGAAGAATGACATGTTAGCAATATTGAGTCTTCCAATGGAATCTTTACTTATTTCTGATATTTTCTCACCATGAAGTATGATGTTATTTGTACAGTTTTTGTAGATGTTCTTTGTCAAGTTGAGGAAGTTCCTCTCTGTTTCTACTTTGCTGAAAATTTTTATTGTAAATTGATGTTGGATTTTGTCAGATGCCTTTTCTATATCAAATGATACGTTCATATAATTGTTCTTCTTAAACTTGTTGATATGGTGGATTAATTTGATTGACTGTGAATGTTGAATCAGCCTTTCATACCTAGAATACATCCCACTTGGTAATGGTGTATAATTCTTTCTATGCATTATTGCATTTGATTTGCTAATATTTTGTTGAGGATTTTTGCATGTGTATTTGTCAGAGGTATTGATCTGTAGGTTTTCTTTCTTGTAATGTCTTTATCTGGTTTTGGTATCAGAGAAATGTTGGTTTGATACAGTGAGTTAGGAATTGTTTCCTCTGCTTGTATTTTCTAGAAGAGATTGTTTAATGTCTTCCTTAAATACTTGGTAAAATTCCCCAGCGAAACTATCTGGGCCTGGTGTTTTCTTTAGGAGGATTATTAATTACTGATTCAATTTAATTAGCAGATATAAGCCTGTCATATATGTTTATGAGATATAGATATAAGATTATATCTCCTTGTGTGAGTTTTGGCAGTTTGTGTCTTTCAAATAATTGATTCATTTCATCTAAGTTATCTAATTTGTAGATAGAGAGTTGTTCATAGCATTTCTTTATTATGCTTTTAATATGTATGGTATTAGTATTTCTGCTATTGGTCATTTGTGTTTTCTCTTTTATTTTCTTAGTTCACTTAACTGAAGTGCTACCATTTTTATTGATCTCTTCACAGAGCGAGTTTTTGCTTCACTGATTTTTCTGTATTGATTTCCTGTTTTCAATTTCATTGATTTCTGCTCTTTTTATTATTTCTTTCCTTTTCTTTATTTGCTTGCCTTATGTTTAAGTTTTTGTTTTTGTTTTTTTCTTTAGTTTCCTAAAGTGGAAGCTTAGATTATGGATTCTGGATCTTCCTTCTTTTGTAATATATGTATTTAATGATATAAAATATCTTTTAAATACTGCTTTCACTGCATTTTACAAATTTGCAAATTTATATATTTTCGTTTTCGTTTAGTTCAAACTATTTCTTAAATTTTCTCAAGACTTCTTCTTTACGTGTTATGTAGAACTTACGTTGTTTAATAACCAAATAATTGGGTATTTTCTGTAATTGATTTCTGGTTTAGTTCCATTGTGTTGAGAACATACTTTGTATGATTTCCATTCCTGTAAAATTGTAAAGGTATATTTTATGGCCCAGAATGTGTTTGTCTTGGTAGATGTTCCATGTGAATTTGAGGAGAATGTGTATTCCCTTGTGGGATAGAGTGTTACATAAATATCAATTAAATTAAATTAATGATAGTGTTTTTCAGGGCAGCTATATCCTCAGTGATTTTATTCCTGCTTGAACTATAAAATACTGAAAAAAGAGTATTGATATCTCCCCCTATTCTAGTGGATTTGTCTTTTCTTCTTTCAGTTCTATCAATTTTTGCTTCATTTATTATGTCTTCTTGAAGAATTGACCCTTATCGTGATGTATTACTTCTCTTAATCCCTAATACACTTTCTTGTTCTGCTTTGTATAAAATTAATTACCGTTCCAGTTTTCTTTTGATTGATGTCAGTGTAGTTTTTCTTCATCCTTTTACCTTCAACCTACATTGTATTTAAAGTGTCTTTCTTGCAGCTAGCATATAATTGTCTTATTTTTTATATTTAATTAAAATAATTTTATTTTCCTTTATTTATTTATTTATTTTTTGAGATGGAGTCTTGCCCTGCTGCCCAGGTTACAGTGCAGTGGTACGATCTTGGCTCACTGCAAGCTCCACCTCCCAGGTTCAAGCAATTCTTCTGCCTCAGCCTCCTGAGTAGTTGGGACTACAAGTGAGCACCACCACACCTGGCTTATTTTTGTGTTTTTAATAGAGACAGAGTTCACCATATTGTTCAGGCTGGTCTCGAACTCCTGACCTCAAGTGATTCACCTGCCTTGGCCTCCCAATATGCTGGTATTACAGGTATGAGCTACCACACCTGGACTATTTTCCTATTATTAAAAAAATTTCTTTATCCATATTTTGTGTCCACTCTTTTTAATAATATTATTCTTGTGTGTTTTATAAATTTTAGTTGATTAGTCTTGCCAGGGTTTTATCTATGTTGTTCACATTTTGTTTTATGAGCTTTTATTTTAGATTCAGGGGTACAGGTGCAGATTAGTTATGTAGGTAAATTGTGTGTCACAGGGGCTGGTGTGCAGATTATTTCATCACCCAGGTAATAAGCGTAATACCTGATAGGTATTTTTTCAGTCCTCACCTTCCTCCCACCCATCACTCTCAAGTAGGCCCTGGTATCTGTTGTTTCTTTCTTTGTGTTCATATGTAGTCAATGCTTTGCTCCCACTTATAAGTGAGAACATGTGGTATTTGGTTTTCTGTTCCTGTTCACTTAGGATAATGGCCTCCAGCTCCATCTGTATTGCAGAAAAGGACAAGATCTCGTTCTTTTTAATGGATTTGCAGCACTCCATCCAGTCTACTACTGATGGGCATTTAGGTTGATTCCATGTCTTCGCTATTGTGAATAGTGCTGTGATGAACCTACATTTATGGTAGAATGAGTTATATTCCTTTGGATATATACCCCAATAATGGAATTCCTGGGTTTAATGGTAATTCTATTTTGAGTTCTTTGAGAAATTACCAAATCGGCTGAACCAATTTACATTCCTACCAGCAGTGTATAAGCATTTCCTTTTCTCTACAACCTTGCCAGCATCTGCTATTTTCTGACTTTTTAATAATAGCCCTTCTGACATTCTGACTGGTGTGAGATTGTGGTTTTGATTTGCATTTCTCCAATGATTAGTGATATTGAGCATTTTATTGTATGCTTGTTGGCTATGTGTATGTCTTCTTTTGAAAAGTGTCTGTTCATGTCCTTTGCCTACTTTTTAATGGGGTTGTTTGTTTTTGCTTATAAATTAGTTTAAGTTTCTTATAGATTCTGGGTATTAGACTTTTGTCAGATGCATAGTTTGCAATGTTGTCTCCCATTCTGTCCGTTTACTCTGTTCAGTATCTTTTGCTGTGCAGCTCTTTAGTTTAATTAGGTCTCATTTGTCAATTTTTGTTTTTGTTGTAATTGCTTTTGGCATCTTTGTCATTAAATCTTTGCTGGATCCTATGTCCAGAATGACATTTCCTAGGTTATCCTCCAGGGTTTTTCAGTTTTAGGTTTTACATTTAAGTCTTTAATCCATCTTGAGTTGATTTTTGTATATGGTGTAAAGAGGGGGTCCAGCTTCAATCTTCAACGTATGGCTAGCCATTATCCCAGAAGCATTTATTGAATACGAAATCCTTTCCACATTGCTTGTTTTTGTCAAAGATCAGATGGTTGTAGGTGTGCAGCATCATTTCTGGTTTCTCTATTCTGTTCCAATGGTCTGTGTGTCTGTTTTTATACCAGTACCATGCTGTTTGGGTTACTGTAGCCTTGTAGTATAGTTTGAAGTCAGGTAGCATGATGCCTCCACATTTTTCTTTTTCCTTAGGATTTCCTTTGCCATTTGGGCTCTTTTTTGGTTTCATATGAATTTTAACACTTATTTTTTCTAATTCTGTGAAGAATATCGTTGGTAGTTTTTATTTTATTTTATTTATTTATTTTTTGGGGGGATGGAGTCTCATTCTGTTACCCAGGCTGGAGTACAGTGGTGCAATCTCAGCTCACTGCAACCTCTGCCTTCTGAGTTCAAGCAATTCTCCTGCCTCAGCCTCCTGAGTAGCTGGGATTACAGGTGTGTGCCACCATGCCTGACTATTTTTGTATTTTTAGTAGAGATGGCATTTCACCATGTTGATCAGGCTGGTCTCGAACTCCTGACCTCATGATCTGCCCACCTAGGCCTCCCAAAGTCCTGGGATTGCAGGTGTGAGCCACTGCACCCAGCCTATCATTGTTAGTTTTACAGGAATAGCATTGAATCTCTAATTGGCTTTTGGCAGTATAACCATTTTAACAGTATTGATTATTCCTATACATGAGCATGGAATGTTTTTACATTTGTTTGTGTCATCTCTCATATCTTTGAGGAGTGTTTTGTAATTCTTGTTGTAGAGATCTTTCACATTCCTGATTAGATGTTTTCCTATTTATTTTATTCTTTTTGTGTCTGTTGTGAATTGGGCTGCATTCATGATTTGGCTCTCAGCTTGAGTGTTGTTGGCCTCTAGGAATGCTAATTTTGTACATTGATTGTATGTATCCTGAAATTTTGCTGAAGTTGTTTATGAGGTTTAGGAGCTTTTGGGCAGAGACTATGGGGTTTTCTAGGTATAGAGTCATATCATCTACAAACAGGGATAGTTTGACTTCCTCTCTTCCTATTTGAATGCCTCTTATTTTTTACTATTGCTTGATTGCTCTGGCTAGGAATTCCAGTAACATGTTGAATAGAAGTGCTAAGAGAGGGCATCCTTGTCTTATTCCAATCTTCAAGGAAAATGCTTCCAGCTTTTGGCCATTCAATGTATGTTGACTGTGGATTTTTTTATAGTCAGCTCATATTATTTTGAAGTATATTCCTTCAATGCCTAGTTTGTTGAGGGTTTTTAAATGCAGGGATGTTGAATTTTACCAAAAGCCTTTTATGCATCTGAGATGATCAATGTAATTTTCATTTTTAAAAATCCATTTTAAATATTTATTGCCTTTTATTGCTGTCTTTATACCATTCATATTTATTTTTATTTATTTATTTATTTATTTTTTGAGACGGAGTCTCCCTCTCACCTAAGTTGGAGTGCAGTGGCGCAATCTTGGCTCACTACAAGCTCCGCCTCCTGGGTTCACACCATTCTCCTGCCTTGGCCTCCCGAGTAGCTGGGACCACAGGTGCCCGCCACCACACCTGGCTAATTTTTTGTATTTTTAGTAGAGATAGGGTTTCACCGTGTTAGCCAGGATGGTCTCGATCTCCTGAGCTCCGCCTTTCAAAGTGCTGGGATTACTGGCATGAGCCACCGCACCCGGCCTCATATTTAAAGTAATTATTGATAATTGAATTACTATCTATTGTATTTGCAACTGTTTTCTATTTATTGCATTTATTTATTTCATTTATACCATCTTTTTCTGACTTTTCTGGTTTTATTGGAAACGCCAAATAATCTCATTATGCCTCCTGACTTAGTATACGTGTTATTTTCTGTGACAAATTTTTTATTGGTTTTCCTAGTATTTATAATATATATGTTTAACTAAGATAAGTCTACCTTTAAATAACACTACGCCACTTCACTCGTAGTGCAGGTAATATGTTACAAAATATTCCAAATTTCTCTCCTCCCCCATCCCTTATGACATTTCCATCGTTCATTTCTCTTATCCATATAGTACATAAGTCACCTAATATATTGTTAGTCATGTTTTAGATTGACTGATAATTGAAAGTAAAAATAATCTATTTCACATTTATTCTTTCTCCATTGTGTCTCATTTTTAATGTAGATTTAAGTTTCTGACTTACTATATTTTTCTCACTAAAGAATCTTTTAAAACCTGTCTTTTGGGGCAAGACTGCTGGTGATGAATTTCTTCAGTTGAAGTTGTTGTTTTCTTCTTCACTTTCAAAAGATAATTTGATGAAAATTTTTTTCTTTTAATGCTTTAAATATTTATTTTTCCACTTTAATTCTTCTGGTATAATTTATGATGAGAAGTCTGCTGTCATTCTTGTCTTTATTCCTCTATAGGTGAAATGCTTTTATTCTCTTTCATAATTTTCTCTTTGTCTTTGGTTTTCTGCTTCAAATATGATTTGCCTATATGTAGATTTTTTTTTTTTTTTGGCATTTATCCTCCTTGGTGTTATCTGAGCTCCCTGGATCTGTGGTTTAATGTCTGTTAATAATTTTGGAAAATTTTCAGTTACTATGACTTCAAATATTAAATATTTCTTCTTTTCTCTCTTTCTCCTGTTTCTGGTATTACAAGTATGCCTGTACTGCAGCTTTTGACATTGTTCCACAGTTTTTGTAGAGTATGCTATTTTTCCTATTATTTTTTCTTTGCATTCCAGTGTGGAAATTTCCAGTGACGTATCTTCGTGTTCATTGATTCTTTCCTCAGCCATTTCAGTTAATTAATGAGCCCGTTAAAGTCATTCTTTATGTCTATTAAGTGTTTTCAATTGTTAGTATTTCCTTTGATTATTTCTTAAAGTTTTTATATATCTACTTACATTATCCATGTGTCCTTGTGTGTTGTATACTTTTTTCATTAGAGCCCTTAGTTTATTAGTTATGGTTATTTTATCTCATTAAATCTGTTTTTTTTTTTTAAATTTCAACAGCTTTAAGGGTACAAGTGGTTTTTGGTTACATGGATGAATTGTATGGTGGTGAAGTCTGAGATTTTAGTGTACCTGTGAGTCACGGTTATTTTAAATTTTCTGTCTGAGCATTCCAAATCTATTTTGTCTGAGTTTGGTTCTGATGGCTGCTTTGTATCTTTAGACTGTGTTTTCTTGTGTTTTAGCATGCATTGTAACTTTTTGTTGAAAGCTGATAATTATGTATCAAATAATAGGAACTGAGGTAAATAGGCATTTAGTGTAAGGATTTATGTTAACCTGGCTCATAGTTGGGCTGTGTTTAATGCTTACTGTAGCCATAAGTGCCAGATGCTTCTCGGTTCTTCAGTTTTCCTATCCTCTGTTGTCTCCAGGTTTCCTTAAGAACTCTTCCTTAGATTCTGGGCCTTGACCTCTTTCAGCTAAAATACACTGTTACAATAATGGAGTGTTGATATGGTGGTAAAGTGTGGGGTGGAGAACATTCTGTAATCTAATGTAATTCTTAGACTCTCCCTGCCTTCAAGTGAGTCAGAAAGGTTAGAGGGGTCTGGAGTCTAAGAAATGCCCTTCTCCCATGTGGTAAATTATTTTCACTTGTAGAGAAGACCTCACTATGGAGCACACTCTGGGTGTTTTTCACAATGATTACTCTTGCCCTCGCCACTGCCAGAGCCATGAGGGAATCTTTCTGGCTCTTCACCATTTGAACCTGGTGGGGTTCCTGGAGGTAAAACAAACATAATTGCGTCCTTCTCCCTAAGACTGCAACCAGAGTTTTTCATTTTCCAAGTAGTCTTCATGCAACCTCCAGCCGTTTATCAGTTACTGATGGCAGCTGTGGGCCGTCCAGAGTGGCTGCTGCCATTGTGCCTGTTGCGGCGGGGGGGGGTGGGGGCAGGAGTGGCAGTGGGAATGGCCATGGGAGTGGCAGTGGCAGCAGTGAGAGCCCTGTGCCCCATGTCCCCTGTATCCTGTGTGTCTGAGGCAGCCAGCTGTGCTGCCCCCCACCCTTGAGTGGCTGGGCAGGATCTGTTCCCAGGCCTGAGCCTCTGCTGCTCTGGACCCTGGCCTCACACTGCAGCCCTTGCCAGCTGCTGCTGTAGGGAGGGCATGGGGAAGTGTTAGACAGTCCCCAGACCCCTCTGCCCTTGGGGCCACTGTGATGGGGCTGGGCCGAGTCACCCGCCAGCAGGTAAGCTGTGCAATCAGGCCTGAAGGAGTGGTCAGAGAGGGGCCCCAAGGCAGAACTGGGCCTGGGGTGGTGCCATACTCCATGGAACAGATGAAAACTGGTAGCAGGCAGCAGCCCTGCCCTCCCCGGCATGACTGCAGCTGCCCAAGTCACTGCTGTGGACCCAGGCCTCCCTGCGCTCTTAGGGGTCAGGAGCAGGCAGGAACCCTGCCCTCCTGGGTACAGCTGCAACTGTGCACCCAGGCATCTCTCTGCACTCTTGGGGGGCTCGGGAAGGCCCCTGTTGCCCCCACAGGCTCAGAGGTATTTACTCTCACTACCTGATCTTTTTCTGCTCCTGGGGCCTGCTCCAATCTTGGAGCAACAATGGGGCCAAGCCAGGCACTTTTGCTGCCTGGCCAGGTGTGCATACGCTCCAGGAAATGCTGACATACCAGCCTTGGACCCTGCTGCCTTGGACCCTCCAGACTTTGGGCACCAAGGAGCATGGGAGGGAAGCTGAAGGGTTGCTGAGGACAGCCTGGGGCTGGCCTGCAGGTGCTCCTTAGCACAGACAGCCTGGGCACCATGAACAGTGGCAGAAAGCAGACAGACTCCTGGGTGGAAGGGGGTTGGTTCCCAGTGATGCCCCACCTTCAGACTGGGAGGGTCTGAAGCCTGGTGGCCAGGCTGCCAGTCCCACAGACCGGAGGGGGAATTGTGGTGCTTTTCCCTGGGCCTACCCATGGCCACTCATGGGCCTATCAGCACACACATCCTCCTGTCTGAGGCTCATAAAAGCCCCAAACTCAGCCAAACTTAGTAGAGGATGGAGAGAGAATGGGGAGATGATGGGATGACCAGCTGCAGAGGGGAGCTACCCTCTTTGCTGAGAGCTGGACACTCATCAGGATGAGCTGCCTAGCAGAGAAGAGCTACCCTTTCTGTCAATAGCTGAAGAGATGACAGGATGACCAGCTCCAGAGAGGAGCTACCTTCCCTGCTGAGAGCTGAACACTCATCAGAACACCATGGTTGTGGAGAGGAACTGCCCGCTGTGGGTCTCCCCTGAGCTGTTCTATTGCTTAACAAAATTCTTCTTGGTCTGGGTCACCCTCCACTTGTTTGCGTACCTCATTCTTCCTGGACACAGGACAAGAACCCAGGACCCACTGAATGGCAGGGCTAAAAAAGCTGTAATACAAACAGGTATGAAACATGTACCCGTTGCTTGCCAGGTTGTGGGTGACAAGGAGGAGAGAAGAGAGAAGAAGAGAAGGAGGAAAGAGCTGTGGTGCTTTGAGGAGCTCAGACCTGGGAGCTCCTTGATCCAGGGCTGTGACTACCCCTTTGGGACCCTGCAGTTCCTGAAGTCTCCAAGCTTCCAGGCATCACTGTGCTACCCAATGCCAGCCGTGGAAGCTGCTTGCTGTGTACCCTGTCCAGTCGCAGCCTCACAGAGAGCCAGCGCCTGGAGCTGCCTGCCCTGCTGCCAGCAGCTGGTATGCCTGACTGTACGCAGTGGCTGGACCTCACACTCACTCACTCACATACCCCTCACTGATCCACTCCAGTACCTTTGGAGGTGTGGGAATCCGCTGGTAGTGTGAGCTAAGCACAGCCTGCCAGGCCAAGTGGGTCCAGTGGGCCCAAGCAAAACTCGGGCAAAGGTGCCACTGGTAACAGAAGTTTCTGACCAGAAAAGCAACAACCCCAAGGATCCCATAACATTAGCATTCAAGTGTTTTTACCATTTAATGACCCTGCCCTCCTCCCTCCATTATGGGTAAATAGATCTGAGCTAAGACTTTCTGGATTCACCAGATTTCAGGGTGGCAATTTGCTCTGTGAATCCAGTGCTCTAATACGTGAAAGAAAAATAGCTAATTTTCACTTTATTTATCTATTTCTGATTGTAAAGGTGGGAATGATGACTGCCAAGGTGTTTATATGTTGAAGCTGAAACTGGATTTTTTTTCCTTTATTCACTTTTTAAATATATATTTTACATACACACACACACACACACACACACACACACACACACACACACACTTTTCTCTACATATGAAAGGAAAGAGGATAGTGCAATGAACTCCCAAATTCTAGCAGCCATCTTGCTAGCATGAGGAAGGGGAACATGCTGGTAGAACAGAAAGTCAGGACTCTGTCTGGGACCCTGATAACTCTGTGGATTGCCATAGCCCTAGGCTTTGTTCTTTGGGTTTCTCATTTAATGAGAAAATTTTAAACCTTTATTTTTTAAAGCATACCACTTTTCAAGCTGTGAACTTAATTCTTACCTGATATACCATCTCTCCCTCACCTTGCCTCTCTTTTTTGTGTATGTACTGTCTGTCCTGAAGTTTGAATCACTCTCTCTCATCTCCTTTCTCTCTCTTCTCCTTTCTCTCTTCTTCCTCTCTCCCTCCCTCCTTCGTCATTCCTTCTTTATTTGTATTTGTCCTGCAAATTAGTCCTGTTAATTCCTGTTTTTATCTGGTACATAACATAGTGTCTTCCATAGATTAGATGCTAGATAAATATTGGTTGGATGAATTAATAAATTATCTTAATTATAACTAACCTTGGGCATGAGAAGTCTAGAGGCTCACTCACAAATCCATTTCTAGTATCTATACTATGGCCCCACTCATAAGAGAAACTGACGTACATGTCCTTTCCTTATCTCAAGAACAGAAAATTTCCAAAATGAAGCCAAGGCTTGAATTATTACCAACATCATTCATCAAAATAAGTACTTTAGCCAAATATTCAGGCTCCAGCAGGACATATTTCTGCCCAAATTATCTGGATGATCTGTTCAGTCTCCCACTTGGCTTTCTCTGTGGCCTCCTGCAGTTCTTGTAAGCTTGTGCAGCTGTGATATGCCAGTGGTTGGCTCAGGGGCAAATGCAGGGAAGTGGGGGTGGAAAGCACTGAAAATCCAATGCCAGGGGCTACAGGCATTTTTTTCTGGGCCTACTTATGGGTTATTTTCCCAGGAACATAGAAAAAAAATATTGTAAAGTAGAGAGAAAAACTGAACTACATAACACACTTTTCTTCTTAGCACTTTTTATCATCTGAAGTTGTACCTTGTTTTTCTTAGTGTTTTGGCTTTCTGTCTTTTCCCTTTTGAATAGAACCTCTATGAGGGTAAGGACCATCTCTGTCTTGTTATTCTCCCACCTTGAAACTTGGCACATAGTGGATGATGAGTAAATACTTTTTGAATGAATGAATGCATCAATGGATGCATCAATTAACGCATCAAAGAATAAATGAAGAGTCTCTTGGGTAAAGTACAGCTTCTCTCTGTGGAGCTTAGTACTAGATCATTGTTTGGAAGCAGACTGCCAGGTTAATACTCTGTTACTGCCCTTTACCTGCTGTTGTGACTGGGCTTATTTTCTTAGTCACAGTGAATCTGTGTCCTTATTCATAAAATGGGAGCAGAATTATACTCTCCAGTATACTCAATATACTAATTGTTGTGAAAATTAAATTAATGTTTGCTAGGGCCTTGCACACAGTATTTGATAAATATTGGTTATTACTTATTATTTTTGTTTCTTCAACTCTATATTGTATACTTCTCTGATCTCAAATGCTTCCTTTAATCTCTAATAGTCTTTTAAACTATAGAAGTTCTTCAATTCTTTTTATTTCTAAAAGTTTCGTTCATACTAACTTCCTTGCATGTTCAAAGTGATTAAGAGGAGTTTGACTTTGCAATTTCCAGAGGCATCACCTCCAAGTATGAGTCTGAATCAGCCCTCTGGAACTTGAAAAGTAGAAATTATTTTTTCTTTCCTGCTGACAGGTATTATGATAGGCATTCTTTTTTCCAAAATAGAAGAGCCCATGTACATTGATGGGGGTCTCTCTCCTGTAACCTGATGCCATCTGGAAGTGGGAAGGGTGACTCCTTAGCAGCAGTGATGTATGTACTTGTCACCATCCCTGCTTCTTGATGTTGTGCAGTTTCAAAAAGCCCGTGAGCTTGGGAAACCACCCATAACTTGAAACAAGTTTCATCCACCTCTTTCCCTGGGCTTTGACTTTAAATTATCACACAAACTCCTAGCTCTCTCTTACATTGACATCAGACCTTAGATATTGATAATGCTCTTATACATTCAAACTCTATTTTTTCCCCACCACATTTCTTGGTATTCTTATTAAATTTTTCCTATGTGCAACTGGGGATATAGCAATGAAGACAAAAAACAAAGATCCCTGCCCCCTTGGAGCTTACTATTTAGTAGCGGGAAACAGATTATCTATAAAAATAAGCAAGTAGATATATAATATATTAAATGGTGATAAAAGCCTGGGCAACAGGGTGAGAGCCCATCTCTACAAAATATTGAAAGATTAGCTGGGCATAGTGGTGTGCATCTGTGGTCCCAGCTACTCAGGCAGCTGAGGTGGGAGGATAGCTTGAACCCAGGAGGTTGAGGCTGCAGTGAGCCATGATCATACCACCGCACTTCAGCCTAGGCAACAAAATGGGGCCCTGTCTCAATAAATAAACAGTGGTAAGTTTTAAGAAGAAGAAAAGATTAAATGAAGTGAAGATGCTGGAGAGTGGAGACTGCTGGTTGTTAGCGGACAGGGAGGGTAGGGAGGGTTCTTGTTTACAGAGGGGGATCGGAGAAGTCCTCATGTCGAAGTAATATTTGAACTGAGAACTGAAGGAGGGGAGGGAATGAGTCATGCTGCTGTCTGGGGAAAAATTCCCAGACATAAGGAGCAGTATTTCGTAGAATTGGTCTTCACTTGCTGCAGGAATGGTACAGAGGCTGGTGTGTCTGGAGTGGAGTGAACAAGGAGAGGGAAAAGTAGGAGATGGGACTGTGTGGGAGCATGTCAAGGACAGATAATACTGCATGGATTTCTCTTCACTTTGAAAATCATGTCTCCTGCCTACTGATGCATCCCCATGCTCACACCCTTCTCAATATGTCATAGTTTTGATCATTGTCACCTTTGTTAGCATTGTTTTTAATATCATCTAAACATTTCCTTTAAGCATTATTTTACCTTTCATATGAACTATTTCAAATAGAACAGGAGAGAAAAATGATGACTAATTCTAACAAAGCGTGTATATTGAATACAGGTTAAAACGCTGCGGGTAAGGGACAGAGGGAAAGGGATTATGATATATCAGCTTGATGTTTCCACCACTTATTCCTCCTTCCCTTCCAACCCCCCCTCCAAAAGTATTTGCTGCCATGATTCTAGTATATACCTTGTAAGCACTTTCAACTGAGTTATAAGGAAATAAAGAATATTCATAAAAGACTCCAATGCTTAACATAATCACAGCAAATGTGCCTTAACAAAAGATCATTGTGATGGCCAAGATTATCCTGGTTGTTCCCATCAGCTGTTGGTGAACAGGACTTATGTTCTTTTCTCTGGAACGTAGCTTTGTTCAGAGTTTATGAACTGAACATTTATAAGTGAAGGAACTTCTGTAGTGTTTCTTCTTTTCTGTAGTCATTCAGTCTAACTTCTTCATTTTATAACCAAGGAAACTGAGGTAGAAGCAGAGCCTCACAGGTAGGTAAGGGCAAAGCCAGCAGTAGAACTCAAATCTTCCACTCTGACCTTTTACCACTTTCTGCTGTTAGTGGCCTGGGTCAAAGAGGGAGAATGGAAGGGCCGAGCAATTTTAAAATTGACTTGAGAAAGGGAAAGCAAGATGGTGGAAAAACCCCAACAATCTCATACAGAGACATTTTGGAGAATACTGGCTAGGAGAGGAAGCCAGAACCCTCATTGCTGGTAGGTAATATAGCTGTGGTGCAGAAAGTGTTCCAAATTAGGAAACCAAGTGAGTTATCTACCGTTTTTTCAATCTCTGTCACTTACTGACTTTGAGTACTTACTTGAACCAGCCACTTCACTTCTTAAAAACATTTTCTTCTCTGTAAGATTAGAGAATTAGATTAGAGATGGTGAATGCTAGCACATAGACATGAATCTCCAGTTTCATGTCTACATATTGCAAATCGATTCTAGATACCTACTTCTTAAAATCTTCTCGACACAGTTGCAGAGCAAAAAGAAATTGGTACTTGAGATTAAATTTATTTAGCATATTTAGACTAGATGATCTCTTAGGTTTCTTCTAGCTGCAGAATTCCATGATGAAGTGTGTCATTCCAGGGATCTTCTCCATGCTTTTCCCTTCTCCCCTCCCCAGTGAAGGGCTCACTGAAGTGTCCTGCTTTCCCATGTGAATGCTGTCATTTCTCCTGAAACTGGTAGCCCCAAATATAGAGCATATGGCTTCTCCTTGACCTGACTTTGCAGCAGCCAAGAGTAAGTAGACTGGGTTTGGCATACTCAAGTCGTTCCTGCAGGGAAAGTCAAGATGGAACAAAATGTTGTTTACCTCTCCCAAGTCAGTATCTAATGGGACTTGAAGGCAGGTGATGTGTTACGGTTTTATGAGTTTCAGAAGAGATTGAGGCCTGGCAAGGAGTATCTGAGAGGCTAATTTAATACAGAACAACTCTAGCTTAGTCACTGAGCTATTCAGAACATATTAATGTGACTGGCCAATTGGAGACACACACTCAAAACTCCCCTATGAAAGAAAGGCAAGCACAAGTTTCTCAGAACTTCATCATTTTTGCTGGGAAGTGTACTTAATAGAACACAATGTTCTGCTGAAACCATGGAGCAGTAAAATTATAAATTCAAACTTCCCTCATATTTGCCTGAAAATTATCAAAGAGAAACCTTCATTCTTTCTATTTGAAGAGAGCCTAATATTGTTCATTGTAACACCATCAGCATATTCTGAAATTACGTTTTATTTTATTTTATTTTTTTGAGATGGAGTCTCGCTCTGTCACCCAGGCTGGAGTACAGTGGCCAGATCTTGGCTCACTGTAAGCTCCATGTCCTGGGTTCATGCCATTCTCCTGCCTCAGCCTCCCAAGTAGCTGGGACTACAGGCACCTGCCACCATGCTCGGCTAATTTTATTTTTTATTTTTTACTTTTATTTTTATTTTTAGTAGAGACGGGGTTTCACTGTGTTAGCCAGGATGGTCTTGATCTCCTGACTTTGGGATCCACCCACCTCAGCCTCCCAAAGTGCTGGGATTACAGGCGTGAGCCACTGCACCCGGCCGTGAAATTATCATTTAATGAGTCACTTTTATATTCCCATACTTCTGGAAAGGGCTTCAGAATTTAGCTCTCTCCGTTACTAACTTGCACTTGTGGTTCCTTGTTCAGTGAATGCACCTGATGACACAGCTCCTAGGATCCTCACACTGGTGGAGCTTCTCCTACGCATTGAATTTTGCTTAGGTCAATGAGACAGTGGCAAATGTGACTCAAATAGAGATTGATGAGCACTTGTATATTGGGGCTTGTCCTGCCTTTGCCCTGTGAGGAAGTGCAGCCTGAGCCTGCTTCTTTGAAATTGAAAGACCCTAAAGAGAGAGACACCTAGCCATCTCAGCTGTCCCGGGTGAGCCCTACTCTCAGCCAATCCTCCAGCAGCATTTAGCCTTGTGAGGGTACCTGGAGAAACAGCAGAAAAACCAGCCAGCCAACCCACAGAACTGTGAAAAGTGAAAACCGGTTGTTTTAACCCACTAGGTTTAGAGATTACTGATTACATAGAAATAGGTAATCATGACCATGGGCTAGTTCCATGACCATGGGCTAGTTCCATAAGTCTAAGAAACCTGAGTTGTCTCTTCCATCAAATGGAAATAATGACATTCACTCTACAGGAATATTGTGAGGATTAAATATAATGATGAGTTTGATTGCCCCTACAGTGGTCATAGAAGGCACTAGGCTTTTAAGAAATTATCTATTTTTCTTACCATTTTTGCTGCCTCCATATCTGTAGGAAGAAAAAACGGTGAATTTGACTTCTATCATAAAAATTTTGCTGAAAATTTTCCATGCAAATTGTTTTATAGATCCATCGGGGGTGGTTAATCAAGATGAGAAAAGTTTTCCTTGTCATAGAATACTTTTGGAAGTTAATAAAAGGAAAAACTGACTTGTCAGAATAATAACATTTGCTTAGCTAATATTGACTTATTTTCAAATAATTCATTGAACTATGCGTTCTGACTAGCCAGTAACTACTAAGAGAGACCGTGTGATGATACTAGTTTAAAACAGCATATAATAAGCTCAGAACATAATTGAGGAAAACAGCTTATTCATTTTTGAGATGAAAAACATCACCCATCACATACCTTGATGCTGACTCAAGCTCAAATATGGCACAAATGATTTGCTACAAGACTATATATTTGCAGAAAATGAAGTCTAATGGTGTAATTATGGAGAAAATCACAGCCCTGTTTACCAGGCATTCTAAACAAAATTTTTCAAAAGACGTGCGATGGTGGTAGATCAGTATGTTTGAAAAGATGGTGTACTTTGAAGCAGCTAAAGGATCTAGAGTGGCTCAGTCCATTGAAAACAGATTTACTGCAGTGGGGAACATCATTATGCCCCAGGGACATTCAAGCGGAAATAAACAAAACAGGAAGAATATAGGATGATGAAATTACTTTGGCCCTATTCAGTATGTTGTGTAATGGGATTCTCAGGCTGTTACTGACTGAGTTGGTGAAAACTAGAAAATGTATGCAACATTACTGGAGAGATTATCAGTATAAAAATACAAAGCAACCCAGAAGCTAGTCTGAGTCAGACTTCTGGGGAGGTTAGGAATGATGTAAACTATTTTGGGATTTGAGATTTTTTGGGGGGCTTATTTTGGCAAGTTTCTGTAAACTTCTTATGTTTAAACAATAAATTTTTATGGTAACATGTATTACAGAATACACATTAAATTGCAGTAGGAACATGGCAGACTTACAAGGGTACGTGTCTTAGACCCAGAAGGTCTTATTTCTAGTTACCTTTACGTGACTTTGAATAAGTCACCTCATTGGGTCTTGGCCTCTACATCCTTAAAATAAAGATATTAGAAGTTATCTATTAGGTATTTTTAAGCTCTTAAGATGCCTGATTTCCATTAATTTTGTGATTTAAGTTAGGCAATAGTGATTTAAGCAGGCTAAATAGTGACCTCTAATGAAATCTAGGCTCTAGTCTTGGGAACCTTTGATCCATGACTTACATGGCAAAGGGGACTTTGCAGATGTGACTAAGTTAAGGATTTTGAGAAGGGATGATTATCCTGATTATCTGGGCAGGTTCTAAATGTAATCATAAGTGTCTTTATACGAGAGTCAGAGGGTGATTTGACTACAGAAAGGGAAGTAGGAGATGTGACAACAGAAGCAAAAGGTTAACGTGATTCGACAGAGGAGTTATAAGCCAAGGAATGGAGGCAGCCCCCAGAAGCTGGAAAAGGCAAGGAAACCAATTCTTCCCTGAAATCTCCAGCAGGGATCAGTCCTGTTGACAACTTGACTTTAGCCTGGTTAAACTGATTTCAGTCTTCAGTTCTCTAGAATGATAAGAAAATGAATGTATATTTTCAAGCCAACAAGTTCGTAGTAATTTATCACAATAACAGTAAACTAATATTGCAGTAAAAAACCATAAGATCCACTCTGAGATTTAAATGACTTAAATCATGGAATAGTAATACTGATTTAGCCATTTATTGGAGCATTTTTTGGCACTAGCAATGGGATAGATGTGAAACCTAGTGCTACAGTTGAGATATGTTAGAGTTGTAGGATGCACTTGGCCTGGAGTTACAGCAAACTTAACCCACACAGGCTGAAACATTACAGACAATTTATTTGCTTATGTAACTAAAATGTCCCAAGGCCGGCCAGAGGTCAGGAATTGTTTATCCAGGGGTCAAGGTCCATTTCTCTACAATGTTCTCAACTCTGCCCTCCTCCATATCACGGTTCATACCTTAAGGTGGCAGGAAGATGACCATGAAAGGCCGTACGTGCATACATGGCAAATCCAGAAGAAGAGTGAGCATGTTTCTTCTGGAATTTCTCTCAAGGGTGAGGAAACACGTTTCCCAGCAAACATCCTTCCCCTTATGTCTATAACCAGGGAGTGTCCTGTTCTAGTCAGCTTGGGCCTAGATCACCCAATGAATCCATGTCATGAAGAATTTGATTACCTTTACACCTTTTGTACTGCCAGCAGAAATGCTGTTGGAGTTAGCGTTCCCTGAAGCTGTGTGCAGGAGAGGTGGATATCTGAAAGAAAATCATGGTGCTTTTCAAAATGGGGAAATGGATTCCAGGAAAGCAACTAGAACTTTACATTGTAATAATCTACATATATCATGAAAAGATGAAGTAGGGGAGGTTAAAGTGGAATTAAAGAGAGGCAAAATACTGTAATAAAAGCTATTCTAAAGATATCCCAAAATACTGTGGGAAAATGCACAAACAATGTGGAAGAATGAAGAAACCTGACTGGGATGGTTTAAGGTTACATTATTGGAGGAGTAATGTATAAACTGAAACTTAAAAGGTGGGTGGGAGCTAGTAAGATGAAGAGGGTAGCATTTCAGGCAGGAAATAGATTGTTAAAAGCTAAAGTATGAAAAGCTTAATGAGGTCTGAGAGCACAGAGAAATTCAGTGTGGCTGAGTAAAAATTGAGGGGGAGGGGGAAAGGGTGCCATGGTACATAAAGCGGGAAAACAAGTTTGAGGCTGGATTTTTGTATTAATAAATGTGTGGTGTATGCATTTTACGTGTATATAATGTGTACATTTTATAGATCATGATAAGGAGTTTGGTTTTCATCCCAATAACAGTGAGGAGCCAAGGTTTCCATGGTCATAGGACCACAGCATAGAGAACTAATTGAGAGCAGAGTAGACAAAACATTGCAATTAATTGGAATTAGGAGCTAAAGAAGAGTGAGCTGGGTCAAAGACTACTTAAAAAGTATCTGGGTGAGTGAAGGATCTTTAGGTAACCAGAAATGAGTTTGAAGTACCCCAGGACCTTAAGGAGAGATATTGAGTGGGCAGTTGGAGAATGAAGATAGAGAGAGCCCATGATAGAGGTATCACTGTCTCTAGTACACAGATGAGAATAAGGAGGTGAGGAGACATAAATAAATTTGTCTGAAGTAATGGGACGGAAAGAGCCTGATGAAAGATTCAAATCTAGGTCTTCAAAGCTCATGCTCATAAAACCTCCACCGTTTGAATTGCAGAAGTTCTTTCTAGTTAAGAAATATCTGGAAGATGAAAACTGAAGCTCAGAGAAGTGATTTATTCAAGGCTATATAGTCACTAGGTAATAGAATTTGGCCTTAAGAGCAGGCATTTAATGGCAACTCCATCGCCATTTCGATTATGTGGCATTGTCTCTCTGTAAAATTTTGCTTTCTGGGGACGTTGTTGTTTCCCTTTATTACATACAGAAGCAAATCTTTGACTTGATTGGCTTAGTGACGTTCTGCAGAGAAAAAAAAAATGTCAGACTGGGCTACCTGCCTACTGCAGTGGTTCTCAACCTGGATAATTTTGATCCCTAGGATACATCTGGTAATGCTGGAGATGATTTTCTATGTCATAATTGGTGTGGGGGTGCTACCTCGCATCTTGTGTGTAGAGACCAGGAATGGTGCCCAACATTCTATAATACACGGACCAGCCACCCACAACATACCTGGATTAGGATCCCAGGTCTACCTGGGTGTTTTCTATGAATTCATTCACTTTCCCTATTTTTGCCTATGATAGTATCTGTCTAATAGGCTATTGCCATAACTAAATGAGATAATTGATATAAAGCATTTAGAATGGAGTCAGCAAGGATTAGTTTTCTCCACCGTGTGTTAGCTATTGCCATTACCAGTGGCCATGAGAATATGATAAATGTAAAAGCGTGTTCTGTTCAAACACCTAAAATGATTTGAATGTATAGATAAAAGGTTTTTTTTTAAGATAACTGTGATGGATATTTAATTCTGCTTGGCAAACAATAAACTTACTTTCTAATAGATTTGTTTTCTAAATAAGGAACGGAATATGGATTAGTAAAACAGCGCCTTAAGAGTTTGGCTATATCAGCAACAATGTGATTTAGGTGACGTACGTGGGAAGTGATGGGGGAAGGAATTGAATATTTCACTGTATAAAGTAGTAGCTGAGCTTACCCTTTCTGTGTGATTAATGAATCATTCCTCTAGAATGGTAGGGTTGGCATAACCTTATGGAAAGGGATTTTAAGCTCATAGACGAAGACTAGAGTTTCAATTGCCAAGTCAAATGCAAAGTTTTCTCATATATCTGGTTTTCAGTTTCATACCTATAAAATGAGAAAGTTGGATTAGATAATCTCTAATGTTACTCTGGCATCACCATCCTAAGATGAATCAACACTGATCTTAGCAAAATACTGTTAATCTAAGCTTTGCCTTTATGTCATTGCTATCCTCTTAGCATCATTTTAAATACATGCAGTTTATTGATCATACCCCTGGAGGCTGATGGGTGGCATTTTTAGAAGGAAACTTTCTAGGAAATATTTAAAATAGTTTACTCCTAAAATTCAAGTTATGCCCTTACAGACACCACACTGCAAGTAAAAATATATCTTTTCTAGGTGAAGACAAGTGGTTTAGACAGCAGTTACAGAGGATGCATAAATAACTGGATTGGTGCCTTACCCTGAGGCAAGTTCAGTGAAGGGTTTTGCCCTTGCTTCTATTTGTCTTCTCTTCCTTCTCCATCTCTCATAGGGTCATGCCCCATCCTGCTGTTCCCTTAAGGAAACTTTCTTTGCAATTCAAGTATTTCTGTGAGCTCTGAAGAGACGTAACTTTGGTCTGTGCCTTTGTAAATTCTTTCTCCTCTTAGTGATTTATTTTTTAAAACTGAATTGACATAATTATATACACTCATTTTCAAAATTATCGAAAACACTGAAATGAGTAAAGAAGCAGAAAAAAATTATCTGTAATCTCACAGTCTAGTAGCAACTGTGGTTGTAATTGTCAGAAGATAAATTTTCAACACATTTGGTTAAATGATCTAATTAGTTTTTATTTCTAGTTCATAATTTGGGTAGCATCTCATCTAAAAATAGAGGGGTCCTATAGTGGGCATGACAGAACAGTCGCTTTTTTATAAGGTAGCTTAAACAGGAACAAAGAAACATCAGCATAATACAAAAAGTGGATTAACATGATTAACTTGAGACTGCTTCAGGTTACTTTCCTTGTGTTAAAGTAGTAGGGACTTCCTTGTCATTCTGGGTAACACTGGCGTATGTAAAGATTTGGCTAGTATCTTTCTTTCTTGATTTCTTGGAATATCAGATACACAGTTTACTTTTTGTTTTGTGATGTTAGACTTTAGCATGAGTGACTCCATTTTGGTTTGGTCTGTTGAGGTCTAGTGCAGAAGCTCAGTTGAAATCAGTGGCCTCCTATACATTTTAATATGGTTCAACATTTTAAAATATTTTATGCCTTTTTTATATAGGTGATTGAAAATATTTTAACTTCAAACCTTTATTTTTTTAGCATCATACCATCATAAGCATTTCCCTATCCCATTAAAAATTCCTTTACAATCTTTGACTTAATGAATGCAGATTATTCCATTTAGGGATCATATGCCTTCTCAATCAGTTTCCCGTTTTGGGGCATTTCTTTTTTTTCACTATTATAAGTAGTAAAAGCTACTTATGAATAACTTTGAAAATAAATCTTTATCTGTATACCTTTGTCTTTTGTTTTTAATATATGCCTAGAGTTTCAGGCTTTGGGTCAAAGGGCAAAAGGGGATGAAAACTTTTTTTTTTTTTTTCCCTTAAGACAAAGTCTCCCTCTGTTGCCCAGGCTAGAGTGCAATGGCATGATCACGGCTCACTGCAGCTTCGACCTCCTGGGCTCAAGTGATCCTCCCACCTCAGCCGCCTGATAGCGTGGACTGCAGGCATGAGCCACCATACCCAGCTATTTTATTTTTCTACTTTTTAGAAGAGTAAGGGAGCAATTTTAAAAGGTTAACCACATTGTTTTCCTAATTGTATTAACTTACAAACCCATTAGCGTGTATGAAAATGCTTACTTTTATGAGATGAGCCAGATCAAAGGAAGCAGCTTCTCTAAAGTATCTAGATAAATATAGTGGTATACACTAGAGTTTTAAAATTTGAGAACAGAGTCCTAGAAAAAGAATTCTAAAAAACAGATCATTAGCAACAAGCATGGAGAAGTTAAATGCAGATGTTTGCCTTTCTGTTTTTATTACACAGCTGAAAGGGCAATGATTGGCTTCTTGTTTTCCCTCACCAATCTACCAGCTCAATCTCTGGTAGATTGGTAAGGGAAAATATTTGTTGATTTCAAATCGGAAGTTCATTTTCTCAAGGTGGAATTTTCCGACAGCTCTCTTCATGTTGCTATCTAGCTCCTTATGCTGGGTCAGGGGCAAGCTAAGTTCAAGCAGAATTAGCCAGATCAAGCCAAAGGTATTAAGTGATAGAACTCATAATTCATAAAGCAGACATTATTCTGATTGGTAGTATCTATAAATTATTCTATATCTTCAGTATCTTCCAGTAATGGACTTATTGCAAATGAATATGGAAAGTTCCTCGAGGCCATAGAAGGGTGTAATAAACCATTGGGTAAAGGTAGGATGATTGCCAAATGGAAACCAGCAAAATGATTCAGCCTCAGTTCTGTGTCACATGGGGAGATGGAGGCCACTGCAGGGGACAAGGGGAGGGAAAAATCAACTGTGAGAACTGTGGTTACTGGGAAAGCTGAGCACCTTTTGAATCTAAAAAGAGAATTAAGAGACACTTGCATGTTATCATGACTCCCTAAGAGTGATACCTGGAGGACTGGACTGAAGAGGGAGAAAGAAACAGAATGGGAAAAGTAAATATTGGGGGTAAGGTGGCAAAGGAGGCAGATTTCAATTCATGTGGATTCTATTTGATTTGAGATTGTATTGAACCTCCTCCTGAAAAGACAAGACAGCCTACAATTCTAAGCCTAATAAATACAATGGAAGACATAAGATTTTTGACCCGAAGTGGAAATCTTGCATTCTTTAGACCACATGGGATATGGCAATTCACTGGCAGGATCCAAATAGAACTCTTTGTCTCTACCACTCAGTGTTACTCAAGGTTAACACCAAATACTCATGGATCTCATGAATTCCCGGGAGTTTCACATAGTTATATAGTCCATAATTTTAAAAACATGGCAGCTCTCCTGAGAGCATATACCCACAAAAAGGCAGCATGTTTGACATTTTAGGTAATTTCAGGATTATGAGGAGAGCCCCAAAGGGACTCAAAAGCTAGTTGCTAGGATTGGAATGTGTTCTTCAAAAAGCATGTATTGGACACTTAATCCCTAATCCAACAATGTCAGGAGGTAAAACTCAAAGAGTGGTGATTGGGCCAGGAGGGGTCTGCCCTCATGAATGGAATGAATTCCTTATAAAATGATGAGTGTGGCCTCCTTCTCACTCTCTCTCACCCTTTCTTTACTCCTTCACCATGAGAGACCACAGCACGAAGGCCCTTGTCAGGTGCCAGGTGCCAGTACATTGATCTTGGGCTTCCCAGCCTTGAGAACCATGAGCCAATAAATTTCTGTTCATTACAAGTTACTCAGTCTCAGCTATTCTGTTATAGCAGCACAAAATGGATCTAGACATGAGTAGAGGGCATAAAACACAGCTCAAGTAGTTACTGTTCACTAATGCAAAGGAAAACCAACAAATATCAAGAACATAAAAGAAAATGTTTTAGGGGATCAAAAAAAGAAAAAGTTCCTTTTGACTAGCATGAGCAATGTACAACTAAAGTGGGAGAAGGGGACTTCAGAAGCTAGAATAGGCCGGCTGTGGTGACTCATGCCTGTAATCCCAGCACTTTGGGAGGCTGAGGTGGGCAGATTACCTGAGGTCAGGAGTTCGAGACCAGTCTGGCCAACATGATGAAACCCTGTCTCTACTAAAATGACAAAAAAATTAGCTGGGCATGGTGGTGTGCACCTGTAATCCCAGCTACTTGGGAGGCTGAGGCAGGGGAATTGCTTGAACCAGGGAGGTGAAGGTTGCAGTGAGCGGAGATTGCACCACTGCACTCCAGCCTGGGTGACAGACTGAGACTCCATCTCAAATAAATAAATAAATAAATAAATAAATAAATAAATAAGCTAGAATAGCACAGGCAAGGTGTGGTCAGTTGGCAGTGGGCTGGCTTGGTTGAAGCCTGGAGAACATTTTGGACAGACGTTAGAAAACTGTACAAAAGGTGGGACTTGAATGGCTAATGGAGGAGTGAAGACAGGATTTGATTTATTAGATAATGGAGAGGTGAAAGGTTTCTGAGTTAAGGGATGAGGGGATCAAATTGTGCTTGCAGAAGATCAACCTGCTTACACCCACATTATTCAAATACTGCTGTTAGGGGGAATAAAGTCTCAATTTCCTGTACTTTCTGAATGTTTGTTGAGGAGGAAACAGCCAACATAAATTATTTCACCATCTTTAGGGAACTCACTTGTAGGAAGATGTTGTATAGCTGAGGCTTCTCGGATTATACATATGCACACAGAGTAAAGAATTAGGGCAATTATTTAAAAATCTTGACTAGAAGGCTCACATTCACTTGACAAATCCTGATTGTCAATGAAAAATGGTGGGTATGGCTATCATTCCTTGATTTGATTTGGGGTTGTTTGCTTGAGTCATTTAGATAATTGCCTTTTTTTCCTCACCTTTTCTGGTTTCTGTACTCATAGCCCTCATGTGTCAAGATACTTAAGGGACAGGAAGAAACTCCCTTCCCTGGTTGTGTTAGGAGCTCCTTTCCCAAGTTAGACCCATTTTTCTCTCTTCGTTTCCCAGTCTAGACTTCAATCTCAAGAGAGGAACTTCAAAGTGGAGCTCTGTCTAGATTGAAACTCAGCTCCTTCTCTCTTTTCAGCTCCTTTGAGGAAGTTTTGGAATGATTTCCCTTGGTAGACAGGAAGCAAAAGTTAGCAGGAACCCACTGAATCACAGGGAAATTGTCTTGATAACCTGAATACTGTTCCCTCAAAAGGTGACACTCCATAGGAACTTAGATGTTCAACATTGTTCTTTTCAATGTTTCTAGGTTTGTTTTAGGGAGGAATAACAGAAAGAGAGGACGATATCAATGACATCTGCCTTTCCATATGTATTACATGAGTCATTTGTCTATGTAATTAGTATGATCCCCCCAAAACACTTGAATTTAAGGATCATTATTTATTTTTCTTAATAAAATAAAACCTAGTTATGAGCTCCCATTCACTAGAGCCTTCAAAAGTTGCTTTCTCTGTTGTGTTTTAGGAAGTTTGCATGGTAGACAGAAAAGGGGGAGAGTCATGGACCTTAGTTTACTTGGTCGTCAGTGTAATTCCGCCAGGTGACCCTATTATGACCATATGCGTGTTATGGGATCCTCACTACAGAGAATCTGTCCTTGCTATTGCTTTTAAGATTTGGCATTTAAAATCCGTAATCCAAAGGCATCCCACATTTGTTCCCCATCTGGGAAACTGCTGGTTGGCCATGGGTCTCTGCCCTTCTCAGAACCACTCCAAACTGTCATTCCCCTCTTGGTTTCTCTTTCCTGTCTTCTGAAGGCAATGCCTGTTGCTTCTCCAGATGAAAAAGAGAGGAGAGAGAGAGAAAAAATTAGTTAGTTTTAGGGTTTTAGGTTTCAGTGGATAGGATGGACTAATCAGTGCTTTTAGAAATATAATTCTTCTCGTGCCTGGGATAAACATTGTGATGTGGAATCAAAAACAGTTGTAATTGTTTCTTGGTGAATTCACAGTAGCTTCCTCCAAATCTCTGAAACATTTTTTTAGTAGGTTTTCTTTTTGGTAGGGGCAGGTGACAGGAATTTTAAGTGTTTCCTTTTAATACTTGTCTATATTTGTTTAAAATAGCAATAAGTTAAATAGCCAGGGAAAGAGTAAGGGTAGGAGAGACCTGAGAAAAATATTAGGAATTGAGATACCGGGTTTTCTACAAGTTGTCTTATTCCTTCCTAACCCAGTAGGTGAGCTATTTTTAATTATTCTTTTAAGAAAAAGAATAACCCTTTATGGCTGCAGGTCTTGGGCAAGGAGGTCACTCCTCGCCTCCTGAGAACGTGAAGCCTGTTTCTCATACCCTTTTTCCAATCCAAGTCCGTATCAAATCCATAGTGTTAAGACCTGGATCTGACTCCTGTAACTCATGGCTTCCTGCTTCTTGATACTTTGAATTTCCTCTTTATTTTGGGTACCCAAAGAATCTCTTCCTTTATTTCCACCTTGGCCACATATCCAATCATTATTTTGTTTGGTTGAATGCAGGACTTCCAAGTGTTTGCAAAGTCTTTTATTATGAAAAGTTTTTTGATTACAAATTCAGTATCTTTTATAGCTACAAGGTTATTTGGATTTTTTTACTTTTATTTTTGACTTAGTTTTTGTAAGTTGTGCTTTTCAAGGAATTTTTCCATTTCATTTAAGTTGTTGAATTTATTGGCATATATTTGTTCATAATTTCCCATTACTATCTTTTAATATCTCTAGGGCTTATGGTGATATCCCTATTTTCATTTCTGATATTGTAGTTTGCTTTTTATTTTTTAAAAACTATTCTTGCTAGGGGAGCTCAATTATTAAAGTACAATAATTTCAAGAATGAAAGTTTGACTTTTAAAATTTGCTCTACTATTTTCTTTTTTTTAATTTCTGCCCTTTATTATTTCTTTCCTTCTATTTATTTTTGGTTTGCTCTACTTTTTTGACTTCTTAAAGTAGAAACTTAGATAATTGATTTTAAGGCCTTCTTCTCTTTCCATTACAGGCATTTAAAGCTGTAAATTTCTCTGTATGCATTGTACAACATTGTGCATCTCATGATATTTCATTATCATTCAGTTTGGTGTATTTTATAATTTCCCTCCCTCCCTCCCTCCCTTTCTTCCTTCCTTCCTTCCTTTTTTTGACAGAGTTTCACTTTTGTCACCCAGGCTGGAGTATAATGGCCCAATCTCGGCTCACTGCAACCTCTGCCTCCTGTGTTCAAGTAATTCTCTCCTGCTTCAGCCTCACAAGTAGTTGGGATTACAGGTGTGTGCCACCACACTGGGCTAATTTTGTATTTTTAGTAGAGATATGGTTTCACCATGTTGACCAGACTGGTCTGGAACTCCTGACCTCAGGTGATCCACCCATCTCAGCCTCCCAAAGTGCTAGGATTACAGGTGTGAGCCACCGTGCCCGGCCAATTCCTCTTATTTCTTGTCTCTGTGTGCTACTTAGAAGCTGTATTATTTAATTTCTAATCATATGAGAATTTTCTAGATAACTTATTGATTTTTAATTTAATTCTCTTTTGGTCAGAGAATATACTCTTGAAGGAATGCAGGGAACTTCACCCTAAAATAAGACTCTCTGGTATAATGAATATTTTGAATTAAAGGCCCAAAGGTATCAACAGATGCTAGAAAAGACTTTTCTCTTGGCTACATAGCGACCAAATGGACCCATCAAGAAGAACAATAGTTTTTCTTTCCCTCCCTGCTATATCATTATCTATTGCAGAAAAGAAGATTGAGAATGTAACCACACCAGAATAGACCCATTCACAGAATACCGTCCATGTCTCAGGCTCATGTAGTTTCCAAAGAGAACCATTTACAAATTAATCTCTCATCTACATCTATTCATTCTCCCTAGCAATCATTTATTGCCCCTTGACAGAATTACCTATTTCCCCCTCCCCCCTGAAATAAGAATATATAAGTATTGGGGCCCTATGGAGATAATGAGTAATCATTCTGTCTTTCTCCCCTGTGTACCTGTTAATAAATTTGTGTGTCTTTTTTCTTACTAATTGGCATTTTGTGAGTTGATTTTTCAGTGAACTCGCAAAGGGTAATGGGGAAATACTTCCTTTGCCCCTCCACTATTTAAGATGTCAGTGTTTTGAAATTTACTGAAGATAGTATTTCCCAGCTTATGGTATTGTTATGGTGAACGTTCCCAGTGGATTTAAAAATAATTTGTATTCTGCAGTGTTTTGGTATGTCTGTGACTCTGTCATAGCTGGAAGCAGACAGAGGGAAAGTCCTTTCTAAATCAGCTTAGGAAAATTGTCATCAGTACTTTTTCATGTCAATAAATATTAATTAAAATATTCAAAAGAGTTTATTACAACTTGTTTAACTGCTTCCTTTTTGTTATCATTTACGTGGCCTCTTCCTCTCCTCTTCCTTCTTTCTCTCCTCTTAGTCTTTTTTCTTTCCTTTCTTCTACTCATCCTCTTGATGGTTTAAAAAGCCATTTTGTGCATATTTATAATTTTTTTTAGGGTAAAATTCCACAATGAGAATTGTTGGGTGAAAGTGTCAGTTCCTTCCTGACCAACAGTCATCCAGAAAGTTACTACTGATTCCTATTCAGAGTACATGTGTACACATTTATCTGTACTCCTACTAGTAGTGACTATTTTAATTTTAAAAATTTTGTAGTCTAGAGAGCTGAAAATGTTTGCAAATTTATTAATGTTTGCAAATTAATTAAATTTGCATTTTCAATTACTAGTGAGTTTAAATATATTTTATATGTGTATTGGTCTTTAATACTTTTATAAATTATCCACATCTTTTGTCCTTTTTTATATTTAGGCATTTCTATTTTTTTTTTTAACTTAGAAGTTCTTTTTCTGTATTAAAACTTTTAATCATTTATCATAGACAAAGCAAATATTTCTTTTTAAGTATTTCTATGGCAGTTTTTGAGGCATAGGAAGTTGTACTCATTAAGCGATTTAATCTATTTCTCATTTTTTGTGGCTTTTATTTTGCTTATTTTATTCTTGGAAAATCTATGTCTCAAAATCAGGTTTAATTTTTCTATATTTTCTTAAGTCTGTAATGCTTTTACTGATCTATATAGACAACATCTTCTTGTTTGGTATAAAGATCTAATTTTGAAAAAATTTGTAAACTTATTTCCCTACCCTGTTTATTGAAAAATATTTTTTCGTCATTGACTTCTGATAACTGCCTTCACAATTTATTAAATTCTTATATGCTGTAAAACTTTTTGCAGGCTTATCTATTTTGTCCCATTGATTTTCATCAGTATTTTTTCTTGTGCCAGTGTAACATGTTTTAATTGTC
>NW_012108697.1:4043467-4046072 GCF_000951045.1 Mandrillus leucophaeus
GAAGCAAAGGTCATGGCAACAATTTTTGGGGATACTCAAGGTATTTTGCTTAACTTTCTGGAGGGCTAAAGAACAGTAACACGTGCTTATCATAAGAGTGTTTTGAGAAAGTTAGGGAAAGCTTTAACAGGAAAATACCCAAGAAAGCTTCACCAGAGTCCTTCTCCACCATGACAATGCTCCTGCTCATTCCTCTCATCTAACAAGAGAAATTTTGCAAGCGTGTCAATGGGAAATCATTAGACATCCACCTTACAGTCCTGATTTGGCTCCTTCTGACTGCTTTTTGTCTCTTAATCTTAAAAAATCTGTAAAGGGCACCCATTTTTTTGTCAGTTAATAGTGACAAAAAAATCTATATTGACTTAGTTAAATTCCCAGGACCTCAGTTCTTTAGAGATGGACTAAATGGCATCAAGACACTTAAAAAAAATGTCTTGAACTTGATGGAGTTTATGTTGAGAAATAAAGTTTATATTTTTTATATTTGTATTTTAATTCAATTTTTCCACCAAGTTTTTGAAGTCCCTTTGTATATGGTAAACTTTTTAGTACTTTTAAAGTTTACCCAAATTGTATCCAATGTATGTCTTATGCTATTTTTTTATTTATTCACTGTCATTAAGTTTTTAACAACTACCCATTGATATGTATGCAGGTCTAGATCATCTTGACCACTGTATAGTATAAAACATTTTTATTTTCAATATTTCCATTATTTGTGTACACTTAAGGTGTTTCCATTTGTTTACAATTACAAACAACATTGCAATGAATGTCTATTCCTAAGTTTCCTATATTCATACTCAGTTATTTTAGGATATATATCTGGAAGTAAGTATCAGGCCACAGAGTGTGAAATTTTAAATTTTATGGATATTGCCAAGTTGATCTCCAGTGTAACTCTGTTGAGTCAACTTTCTATTAGCAGAAGACCATTACTCAAACCCTCATGAACCTTCACCATTATCAGACTTAGATATTGACATTCTGAGTGAAAAATAATACATCATTATCCTTTTATTTTGCATTTCCCTGGTAATTAGTAAAGCTGAACACCTTTTTATATGCTTATTGGCTACTCATATGTCCATTTCTTTGAATTGCTTGTTCGTATTTCTTGTCCACATTTATTTTGAGTTATTTGGCTTTATTCTTATTAATTTCTAAGATTTCCTTAGCTATTCTGGATATATTTCTATTCTTACACTGAAACATTTTCTGTTGCTCTGTTGCTTGGCACTTAGCCAGCTTAGAGGTGTGATTTTTCATGATGAGAGTTTTAATTTTGATGTAGTCACTTTATTCCTTTGTGGTAAATTCTTAGTGCATTTTTAAAAAAATTATAACTGCCAGAAATTCTATACATAGCCTATATTGTCCACTATAAGAATTTAAATAATTATTTTAATGTTATTTTTAAAGTGTATATGTAAATTATTTTTTGCATTTTATCTTATATAGGACCTTTTTTGTCCTAGAAAGCCACTGAGTAGTCTATTCTTCATTTTCCCCCATTGATTTGTGATAGCACTTCTATTATATATTTATGATGTATGTATAAGTTTGTTTCTGAGTTCTTTGTTCTATTCATCTGTTTATTTTTTGTACCGGCTTCACACACTTTTAATTACTATAGCATTACAGCAAGTCTTAGTATCTGGTAGAGAAAAGTCCTTCCTGTTATTCTTTAACGAAACTGTTTTAGCTGATTATTATTCTATTCATATGAAGTTCAGAATATGCCTGTCATATTTTGTATTGCACTGAATTCAAAGATTAACTAGGTGTTAAAGAACACATTAAGTCTTCACCTTAAGTAACAAAATGTGACTCCTACTTTATTCAAATTTATTCAACTTCAATAAAGTTTAATAAGTTTCTCTATAAAGTTTCTAATTTGTTGTTAGATTTACTCCTAGTAACCTTATAATTTTAAATGGTATCTTTTCTTCCATCAAATGTTATGGAATTTAGTTGATCCTAGTATAATGAAATGTTGATAATTTCAGTTAATTCATTGTTTTGAATATTAAAATACACTGTATTCTGTCAAATTATAATAATTTAGATAACAACTCTCTAATTTATCTTTTTTAGGATATTGGGTTTTCCATATTAGGCTCATATTTATTTTGATAAGTATACTTGGCACACAAATCAGCTATGGCCAAGAGGAACTAGATATTCACTAATATTTCCTCCTCCTGCCCACATATCTCAGCATATCATTCAGTTTGGTTGAGGCTATGTTATTCGTTATGGCTAATATAATGTGAGCAGATATAATTGAAGTAGGTCATTTTCGGACCTGGCTGTAAAACAACTTGCAAGGTGCTTCTCACTCTCTTCTTCTTCTTCTTCTTCTTTTTTTTTTTTTTTAAAAAAAAACTTTCTGTGTAAATACAAAAAAACATCCAACCAAGGACTTTGAGGAAGTCTAAGAGGATGGGAGAGCCATAAGAGGGTAGGAACTTGGTTTTCTATTTATTTTTTGGAATAGAACCAGCAAGGAAAGTTACGTGATCTGTGTGGAATTATGATAATTTTCCTTTGGTTAGCTACTGAGATTTTTATTTTTATTTTTCCGTAAGTTATTGGGGGT
>NW_012108697.1:4047722-4049924 GCF_000951045.1 Mandrillus leucophaeus
TCTGTCTCAGAGCCCCAGTTAAATTTTTCTAAAACCCCAGGGAAGATTTTCCCAGCATAGAGTTACCCTGAAATTGATTTTCTACACTCAAGTTGTATAATAAAGGATACAGCAGACCCTGGAGACATTCTTGTCTATATCAGCGAGTACCAAATCTAATTAATACACAGGAGGGCCTTTTTTTTTTTCTTTAGGAAAGTATCAGCCTATTAGTGTGGTTAAGAGTAGTGATCTTGATCTATTGTGTGTGTAAATTCTAGTCATATAAGTTCAAGTTGCCCATGGAGGTACTTAACCTTTCATGGTCAAAATTGTTGTCAGAAGCGTTAGGAGGATTATGTTTTTCTCTATCTACATTCCATAAGTGTAGTTTGGGTAAGGGAAAAATTGAGAATAGGACACAGCCTTAGCTAGGCAATGAAGTCATGTCTCATGAGGGAAAAAATATACTTTCTTCATACTAATTAACCTGCCTTTGAAATTCTTGCATCACAAAGTAGGGCCAAATAATTGTTTTGTATCCTGTAATATTCAAGATTGGCGGCAAAGCAAACTCTTTGGCCTGCAGAGCATTCTGTTCAGCGCTTTAGAGGTCATTAGCAAGCACACATTACATCCACAAAGACGAGTGATGATGTGTATGTTTCTCAGAGATGAAAGGAAACAAATTATTAGCCATTTGGTAAAAATTTAAAGCACACCTAACATAAGTACTAACCTAGTAACCTATTATGTGTATTTGCATCTTTTTTGGAAAGTAATATAGGAGTGTATAGTAAGATATTGTCCACACCTCGAACCCAATAATCTAAATTGTTAGAATTTATCCTGAAGAAATGATTCAGAATCAATAAGTTATGCACATAATATCAAATATTTTAATTAATTCCTTTATTCTATAAATTTTCATATAATGTCTGCTTAATGTCAGGCACTACATTAGGTACTAGGATTCACTGGTGTATAAGAAAGTCAATGTTCATGGCTTCCATTCTGGAAATACGACAGTTACAGAGAGCCAGCAACTCTCCTCTTACAAAGCAACTAAAAATACCATATAATATGAAATTTTAAAAAGACAATTTAAATAAATGTGTGAGTTTGGCAGAAAGGTCAGGGAAAGAATGGGACCATAACTCAATGGAGGTGAGCAACACAGTGAAGCTTTGGGCTGTCCGGGAGTGTGTGATAACCCAAGTAATTGATTTATAGTTTTGGTTTAACAATCTTATCAGTAGGACGAGTGACAAAGAATGAATAGAGTGAAAGGCATCGAGTCAGCCTACCCTCCTCCATGGATAAAGCATAAAACCACAAAGGATGCATGGAAATTCTGGTTTTCAGATTATACTCCGCAGAGGCATAAAGGGGAGATACTTGTCGGTTTCAGAACTGGCTTTAATTGAAGGTGGAGAAAAAGCTTGCTTTGAGAATCTATGGCATCAGTCAGCCCCCAGGAGGGACTGGGGACTGAATTCACACATTTGGGAACTGAAAAGCCGTAACTGAGACTTTTACTTTAAAATGGACAAAGGTAGTACTGTTCCTAGGTATTGGGTAGAAATAAATGCAGATATTCTCAGAGGAACTTAGAAGCCATGAAATTCCTACAGGATTCCTGTAAGCAGAGTTCCAAATATGAGCTCATAATTATGACAATAATAATAATAATAAATCCTACACAAAAGGAAACAGGATACTATGAATGTAAGACAACTAAGAAGGAAGATAAAAGACAAAAAACAGAACCAGATCCATAAAAATTTAGTGACCTAAAACAGAACACAAAATAAGTGTGTTAAATGTATATATTTTTAAAATGACACACAAAATATCATAATTGGGAACTAGAAATTATTTGAGGATAACCAGAAAGACTGATTAAAAAAAGAACTAATAAAAGCTTCTAGATTAAATATACAGCTAAAGTGGAATGGTTAAACATCAGAATATACAAAGTGGAAAAGAAAATTAATCAACTTCAAAGAGATGCAAAAAGTTACATGGACTAGAACAGAAAGAGAAAAAGGGACATAACCCAAGAAAAATAGATTAAGAGATAAGGAGTTTAGAGGGAATAGGTTCAACACATATTCACTAACACTTCTAGGTAAAGATTATAGAGAGAATGAAAAGGCAATATTTGAAAATACAATGGGCAAGAGTTTTCCAGAATCACTTAAAGACATAAATCTTCAGATT
>NW_012108697.1:4049974-4052737 GCF_000951045.1 Mandrillus leucophaeus
AAGTATTTTATTGAAAATATTTATTACAATAATAATTTATTTAAAATTTAAATTAAAATAGTTTAAAGCAATTTGAGTTACCATCTTCAATTCTATTTCCCTGCCGGTGATTCCAGGGGAAATCACTATTGTGAGTTTAACAAATTTTCATTTATTACATTTAAAAATAACTTAGCACACATGTATGTAAATCCACAAACTAAATGAGGGGTCTTCAAAAAGTTCATGGAAAATGAATATTATGAAAAAACTATGCATGGATTTCAAATTTTTTTGCACCAAAATAAACTCATGCTAACTTTTTATAACATGTCTGAACAGGATCTAGTTTGAGGCACTAAGAAGTATAAGACACTAGTTTGAAAAAAGCCCCTATCAGAGCAACATGAATTCTGCTAAAATTTAAGCAAGAACAAATACAAAATTTATTGTGAAGCTTGGGTGAAAGAATGGTGACATCATTGATGCTTTACAGAAAGTTTATGGGGACAGTGCCCAAAGAAATCAGCAGTTATTTATTTACAAATGGATAACTCATTTTAAGAAGGGACAAAACAATATTAAAGATAAATCCTGCAGTGACGGACTATCCACATCAATTTATGAGGAAAAAAATAATCTTGTCTGCATCTTGATTGAAGAGGAGACACAGCCGAATAATTAACAGCACAAACAATAGCCAAAACATAGACATCTGTATTGGTTCCGCTTAACAATTCTGACTGGACAATTAAAGTTGAGCAAATTTTCCACGCAAGGGGTGCCAAAACTATTGTACCCAGAGCAACTCTGCAGAGCAGAGCTTTCAACCGAAATTTTAAACAAGTGGGATCAAGATCCTGAAGCATTTCTCCAAAGAATTGTAACAGGAGATAAAACATAACTTTATCATTATAATCCTGAAGACAAAGCACAAGCAAACCAATGACTACCAAGGGTTGAAAGTGGTTCAGTCAAAGCAAGAGCTGACTGGTCAGAAGCAAAGGTCATGGCAACAATTTTTGGGGATACTCAAGGTATTTTGCTTAACTTTCTGGAGGGCTAAAGAACAGTAACACGTGCTTATCATAAGAGTGTTTTGAGAAAGTTAGGGAAAGCTTTAACAGGAAAATACCCAAGAAAGCTTCACCAGAGTCCTTCTCCACCATGACAATGCTCCTGCTCATTCCTCTCATCTAACAAGAGAAATTTTGCAAGCGTGTCAATGGGAAATCATTAGACATCCACCTTACAGTCCTGATTTGGCTCCTTCTGACTGCTTTTTGTCTCTTAATCTTAAAAAATCTGTAAAGGGCACCCATTTTTTTGTCAGTTAATAGTGACAAAAAAATCTATATTGACTTAGTTAAATTCCCAGGACCTCAGTTCTTTAGAGATGGACTAAATGGCATCAAGACACTTAAAAAAATGTCTTGAACTTGATGGAGTTTATGTTGAGAAATAAAGTTTATATTTTTTATATTTGTATTTTAATTCAATTTTTCCACCAAGTTTTTGAAGTCCCTTTGTATATGGTAAACTTTTTAGTACTTTTAAAGTTTACCCAAATTGTATCCAATGTATGTCTTATGCTATTTTTTTATTTATTCACTGTCATTAAGTTTTTAACAACTACCCATTGATATGTATGCAGGTCTAGATCATCTTGACCACTGTATAGTATAAAACATTTTTATTTTCAATATTTCCATTATTTGTGTACACTTAAGGTGTTTCCATTTGTTTACAATTACAAACAACATTGCAATGAATGTCTATTCCTAAGTTTCCTATATTCATACTCAGTTATTTTAGGATATATATCTGGAAGTAAGTATCAGGCCACAGAGTGTGAAATTTTAAATTTTATGGATATTGCCAAGTTGATCTCCAGTGTAACTCTGTTGAGTCAACTTTCTATTAGCAGAAGACCATTACTCAAACCCTCATGAACCTTCACCATTATCAGACTTAGATATTGACATTCTGAGTGAAAAATAATACATCATTATCCTTTTATTTTGCATTTCCCTGGTAATTAGTAAAGCTGAACACCTTTTTATATGCTTATTGGCTACTCATATGTCCATTTCTTTGAATTGCTTGTTCGTATTTCTTGTCCACATTTATTTTGAGTTATTTGGCTTTATTCTTATTAATTTCTAAGATTTCCTTAGCTATTCTGGATATATTTCTATTCTTACACTGAAACATTTTCTGTTGCTCTGTTGCTTGGCACTTAGCCAGCTTAGAGGTGTGATTTTTCATGATGAGAGTTTTAATTTTGATGTAGTCACTTTATTCCTTTGTGGTAAATTCTTAGTGCATTTTTAAAAAAATTATAACTGCCAGAAATTCTATACATAGCCTATATTGTCCACTATAAGAATTTAAATAATTATTTTAATGTTATTTTTAAAGTGTATATGTAAATTATTTTTTGCATTTTATCTTATATAGGACCTTTTTTGTCCTAGAAAGCCACTGAGTAGTCTATTCTTCATTTTCCCCCATTGATTTGTGATAGCACTTCTATTATATATTTATGATGTATGTATAAGTTTGTTTCTGAGTTCTCTGTTCTATTCATCTGTTTATTTTTTGTACCGGCTTCACACACTTTTAATTACTATAGCATTACAGCAAGTCTTAGTATCTGGTAGAGAAAAGTCCTTCCTGTTATTCTTTAACGAAACTGTTTTAGCTGATTATTATTCTATTCATATGAAGTTCAGAATATGCCTGTCATATTTTGTATTGCACTGAATTCAAAGATTAACTAGG
>NW_012108697.1:4055517-4057239 GCF_000951045.1 Mandrillus leucophaeus
GCCCATCAATGAGTGGATAAACTCTGGTGTGTATATACATAGATATGTATGTGTGTTATATATACATATGTGTATATATACACATATATACATATATACATACATACACACATACATACATATATATATGATGGAATACTACTCAGCCATAAAAATGAATGAATTAACAGCATTTTCAATGACCTGGATGAGATTAGAGACTATTATTCTAAGTGAAGTAACTCGGGAATGGAAAACCAAGCCACTGAGATTTTGAAGTTGTTTCAGCAGCTGGTTATGATAAGTGTCCTAACTAATAGACTAACTTTTGACAAACACTTTATCAACAACTACTTAATAGGATTCAGATTCAAGCTCTGTCCATGATTAGTTATCCAAGCCTGAGGAGGAGACATTAGAGTGAATACTGGGCTTGAGTCCAGACTCTTGGATGAGAACTGGACATGAGGCCATGTTAAGAACAGGAGGGCACTCTAAGCTGTCTGATCTGGTGGATCATCACAGCAGTGAGAGAAGGAGAGTGATCTTTGCTGTAGTAGCTCTATCTCCCAAGAACCCTGGAATTTTGAGTGAGATGGCATCATCTCGAAACCATCATACCCCTCTATGCCAAGCAGGAAAAAAATCCTTTGTCTACATATTATTTTCATTCCATTCAGCAAACTCGTGCTGAACACCTATTCCATATTATGCTGCCTGTGCACGTGCACACAAACACACACACACACACACACACACACACACACTCTCTCTCACGCCAGAATCACGTTCTGTCTCAGAGCCCCAGTTAAATTTTTCTAAAACCCCAGGGAAGATTTTCCCAGCATAGAGTTACCCTGAAATTGATTTTCTACACTCAAGTTGTATAATAAAGGATACAGCAGACCCTGGAGACATTCTTGTCTATATCAGCGAGTACCAAATCTAATTAATACACAGGAGGGCCTTTTTTTTTTTCTTTAGGAAAGTATCAGCCTATTAGTGTGGTTAAGAGTAGTGATCTTGATCTATTGTGTGTGTAAATTCTAGTCATATAAGTTCAAGTTGCCCATGGAGGTACTTAACCTTTCATGGTCAAAATTGTTGTCAGAAGCATTAGGAGGATTATGTTTTTCTCTATCTACATTCCATAAGTGTAGTTTGGGTAAGGGAAAAATTGAGAATAGGACACAGCCTTAGCTAGGCAATGAAGTCATGTCTCATGAGGGAAAAAATATACTTTCTTCATACTAATTAACCTGCCTTTGAAATTCTTGCATCACAAAGTAGGGCCAAATAATTGTTTTGTATCCTGTAATATTCAAGATTGGCGGCAAAGCAAACTCTTTGGCCTGCAGAGCATTCTGTTCAGCGCTTTAGAGGTCATTAGCAAGCACACATTACATCCACAAAGACGAGTGATGATGTGTATGTTTCTCAGAGATGAAAGGAAACAAATTATTAGCCATTTGGTAAAAATTTAAAGCACACCTAACATAAGTACTAACCTAGTAACCTATTATGTGTATTTGCATCTTTTTTGGAAAGTAATATAGGAGTGTATAGTAAGATATTGTCCACACCTCGAACCCAATAATCTAAATTGTTAGAATTTATCCTGAAGAAATGATTCAGAATCAATAAGTTATGCACATAATATCAAATATTTTAATTAATTCCTTTATTCTATAAATTTTCATATAATGTCTGCTTAATGTCAGGCACTACATTAGGTACTAGGAT
>NW_012108697.1:4058699-4060418 GCF_000951045.1 Mandrillus leucophaeus
AAGCAAAATAATTAAAAACAAGACCAGTTGTAAGCACCTTGCCCTTGAGGTTTTTGCAATTTCATTATTTAGAAAACAATATAAAAGTAGCAAGAAAAAAAGAAATATTAAAGAAATGGCTACTGGACAATTGGCCTCAAAGCCCTGAGAAAAAAACTGAGGAACCATCTATAATTCTATACTTTCAAAAACAAGAAGAAAAGCAAGACGTTTTTAGAAGTAACTGAAGCAGTGTTTGCTAGCAACATAACTTTGCCACAAGGAACTTTAATACATGTACTTCAGAAAGAAGCAAATGATCCCAGAAGGAAGGTCTAAGATTTAAGGTATGTTGATTAGAGAGTAAAAATTTGGATAAATGAAAAATGATTAATGATTAAATTCAATAATGCTAATGTCAAATATTGAGAGTTAAGTAAAGCAGGGTATACTTTCTATTGTGAACAGAATGAACATGATAGTGGAGTTTTTGTGACAGGTGATTAGAATGGTCTTCTAAGATACCTTTATTATTCAGCAATAATGTCAACATAACTGTAAACTTTTAAAAGTTTATAAGACAAAAATAAAACTTCTCAAAGGAAAAAAAACCACAAATCAATAAACACAGCAAAAGAAAGCAAGAGAAGAAAAAATAAAGCTGCGTAAAACCAAGGCAAATAACACCAAAAAAGATAGAAAAAAAATGAAAATATAAGACTAATTATCAGTGAGATGACAGGGATTGTAAAAAATGACCATGTCCAAAAAATATGGAAGTCAATTTCATGATTTTTTACAAGGAACACACATCAAACTTAAGAACAGAGGACAGTTGAAAGGCAGAGAATGCAAAGATAGATAGTAGGGAAATACTATTAAATGTTCCTGGTGTCTGTTACTAATAGACAAAATAGACTTCAAAACAAAAAGCATTACTACAGACAGTAACTATATAATAAGAAAAAAGATGATTTTCCAGGAGATAATGCTAGCTAATAACATAGGTTTAAAATATATGAAGCAAAAATTGCCAGAACTCCAAAGAGAAGTAAGGGATTTTTATTCTCTCTCTTCTCTCTTAGTAATTGATATATCAAATAGACAAAAATTAGAAAGGATAGGGAGAATTTGAACTATACACTTAATAAACTTGATCTGATAGGCACAGGAAATACATCCCAAGAGCCAGAGAATAAAATGCTGTTTTGAGCATGCAGGAAAGATTTGTAAAAATTGACAACAAATTCCAGAAATTGGATCTCATGGAGACTTTGTATGAATACAATAAAATTCATTCATAAATTAACAACACCACTAAGAAACAGAAAGCAACATATACTTGAATATTTATTTTTAAAAAAACTGTTAGAAGAGCTATAAGTTAAGGCATCAATCTTTATGGAAACAGAAACAATAATATAAAACTCAATTTGTTGGTTATAGGAAGACTTCCTAGGAAGTACTTATATTAGAGAATAAAATAATGTGAGAACCATCCAATTTAAGAAATTAGAAGGACAGCAAAATAAACACATAAAAGTAAAAATAAGAAATGACACATTTATAAAATAGAAAACAAATATAATTAATAAAACTGCCAATCATTTTTAAAGACTACCAAAATCAATGCATGTCCAATAAAACCCACCAAAATTTAAAGAAAAGAGACATAGACATTAGGAATGAAAAGGAAAGCATAACTATACATAAAGCAATGATTAAAAGAGATGATGTGGC
>NW_012108697.1:4061259-4079467 GCF_000951045.1 Mandrillus leucophaeus
GTTTTATTCAAAACATTGTTATAGATTCTAATCAGCGCAAAAAGACAACATTGTACTAGGTGGTAGACACATGGGTCTCATTTTATTATTATACCTTATTTATATTTATGTTGCATATACTATTTTGAATTTATAGCATATTTAATAATACAAAATAATGTGAGGTCTTACAAAGAAATGAGAAAGCATAAAGGAAGGAAAAGTGAATGGAAAAAAAAAGATATGTCCCTCGCAGAACTTACATTCTAGCAGTAGATATAGGTGAGTCATTTAGGGGCTTGGAGTATTAAATACCAAGCGCCATGATTGCTGAGTTGGTGAGTGGATAACAGCACAACAGTCCTGTTGTGCGAACTTCCAGTTTAACAGGTCCAGGGCCGGGCGCAATGGCCCACACCTGTAATCCCAGCACTTTGGGAGACTGAGGCAGGCGGATCACGAGGTCAGGAGTTCGAGACCAGCTTGACCAACATGGTGAAAGCCTGTCACTGCTAAAAATACAAAAATTAGCTGGGTGCGGTGGCACGTGCCTGTAATCCCAGCTACTCGGGAGGCTGAGGCACGAGAATCTCTTGAACCCGGGAGGCGGAGGTTGTAGTGAGCCGAGATCGCACCATTGCGCTCCAGCCTTGGTGACAGAGCTAGACACTGTCTCCAAAAAAAAGAAAAAAAGAAAAGTTCCCAAATAGTTGTCTTAGTCTGTTTGTGCTGCTATAATCAAGTACCAGAGACTGGGTAATTTAAAGACGAGAACTTTATTTTCTCACGGTTCTGGAGACTGGGGGTCCAAGATCAAGGATCCTATATTCAGCGTGTGGGAAAGGCTCCCTCTCTGCTTCCTAGACGCTGCCTCCTCAGTGCACCTTTGTCACTGCATCTTCACATGGCAGAAGGCAGAAGGACAAAAGGACAAAAAGGAATGAACAGTATCCTCACATTGCAGAAAGGATAGAGGGGAAAAAGGGCCCAGCAATTTTCCTCCGGCTTTTTTATAATGAGCTAATCTCATTCATGAGGGCAGATGCCTCAAGGCCTCATCACCTCCTAAATGCTCCACCTCATAATCCTGTTGCATTGGGGATTGAGTTTCAACATGAATTTTGAAGGGGGCACAAATATTCAAACCATACCAGATGAGGAAGGGTTTTCTAGGCAAAGAAGATGGGAGAATTAGGAATCAGTTTTGGGGAAAAGTGCTCATTGGCAAGGGTAAGAGCGTCTGCGAAGGCATAGAGACTGAACAACATACGGGGCTTTCGGATCCTCCAGATATTACCATGAACTGAGCATGGAATTGGAGGTAAGGAGAGATAAGAGAAGAAGCTAGAGAGAGAAGTAAAGACCAGGTTGTACTGAGTCAGAATCGTTCTTTTGTTGTTCCTGTTTTCTTTTTTATATTATCAATATTATAGAGTAAACAGAAAATAAAATCTGAAAGTAATCTAAATACTCAGAAATTGGAAAAGGACAAAGAATAGGATATATGGTTGAATACAGAAAACTATAAAAAATGATCATTATTAAAACTGTAAAAAAACTAGAAAACTCTTTGTGATCCTGGTGAAAAGTTCTGAACCCAGTATTATACTTTGCCTCTTATACTGTAATTATAAGATTATAAAATATGTATGCATGAAGACAAAGACAGGAGGGCAATATACCGAAAAGAACATTGTGTTAGGATGGTGGAATATGGTTGAGTTTTATCTCTTTTTCAAAAACGTTGTTAAATATATCCTCATTTAAAAATAAAAATTTAAACAGAGCAGGTCAATATTAGTAACTTCAGTGAGCCCAGGGAATGAGTTTTTGCTCATTATTGAATGTCCAGTGCTTAGCACGAAGTAGACTGCATGTGTGTGTGAATGCATTAAATACATCAAGGATGGTTCTGAGGTGATTTGGAAGAATTACTGGTGGTATCCTAACAGCAGCAACCGAGTGTCATGTGGGTCAGAATCGCGCCACAGTGCCAAATTAGAGACAGGAATTGCAAGCTGATTGAGCTTTCTTGGAGAGTCCTTCACTGAGCATTTTCAGAACTAACTGAGCTGTTTGACTTCTTATACTCAAGGCAGATCTACCAGAAAGAGAAGTCAACACTTTGCCAAAATAGGGGTTAGAAATAAAGAAAGAGTTGGAGGGAGATTTATTGCTTTTTCTTTTTCTTTCTTTCTTTTTTTTTTTGGTGGAGAGTGTGAAAGGAGTGTTGTTTTAGTTGCTAATGTTTTTTAAACATTAGAATATTCTTAAATAAATATAAAACATTTTTAAGAAAATATGTTCAAACGAACGATGGGGGAAAATCCCCCAAACTATGCTGAATTTCATTTCTTAAGAGCTTTTTTCCCCAATTATTTTCACACAAATAGTCATAATCATTGTGTATATATTTCCTTCTAGTCTACATTTCCCACTTAATACTATTTCATTATATTCCTTAAATATTTTAAAATCTAATTCTTCATTTAATAAATTGCATAGTATTTCATCATATTGTTACCCTATAATTTACTTAACTCTCAGCCTTTTGCTATGCATGGAAGTTTTTGTTGTTTTGATATTATTCTTTCTTTCTTTTTTTTTTAAAAAAAAAAACAAAAACAAAAAAGAAACCTTTCTCTGTGTGTGTGTGTGTGTGTGTGTATGTATATATATGTATATTTCTCCTTAGAAATGTTTAGGAAAGAAAGAATATTCTGGGTTAAAGATTAGAAATGTTGTAATTTGGATTCTCCTGCAAGAAGAATAATATAAAAACTGTTTTCTTGTGCATCCAGCTACAATGAAATGGGTTCATTCAGTCAGTCAGGAGTCTGGGATGAAATGGTCGTTCTCAGTATTTTAAGCCTACGTTTTATAGATAGAATCTAGTAAAACTTTTTTAGGGATGGGTGAAGATGGGCACAATAATAGCAGTTAATAAATCTTCATATTGTTATCTCATTAGTTTCCATAAAGTATGGTCTGAACTGAGATTGACTGAGATTAAATGACTGTTCCAAAGTCCCCTAGAGAGTTAATGTCAAGCCTCAGGTAAAATTTGTCTCTTAATTTCTAGATCACAGTGCCAGGGTAGCCATATGTAGAAATTTCAATCATTATGTATTTTTGTCAGTACAGAGTTTGGATTTGAGAAAGGAGGTATTGACTGCCTGGGATCAAATACAGCTTGACTGATCTCTAGCTGTATGAATTTGATCAAGTCTCACAAGCAATCTGATCTTCTATTTCTTGAACTAGAAAATAGGAGTGATAATAGTAATTACTTTGTAAGGTGGTTGTGAACAGTAAATGAAATGGTACATATAAAAGATTTATACAGTGCCTGCACACGCCAACATTTAGCAAATATTAGCAAAATGCCTAAGGTCCAGATTCTTTGAAGTTGGCAAGGAAGTTAACCTGAATAACCCTCATTTATCCCTTTCTTCAAGGCAACTTTCAGACCCAGAATATACCTTGAAGATGTTTGCAGTTATAGTTTCTCTATCTATAGCTTGTACATTTTGCATCCCTAACACTTGTCTTCTTTTGGCAGTAGTAGTGCTCTAATTTATTAGCAAAGTATCTCTCCAAGGGGAGCTGCAGCTTTTATGCTATTGGTGCGTGTTGTTCTGGTCCTGACCATTGTTTTAGCTCTTCATTTTAGATCCCAACAAGATTTCATTACTCCTTGTGTATGCCTTCCAGACCATTTGAAGTGTTACATCATAATGTGACTGTGAACTAGACATGAGTCATAAAAGCAAAATTGAATTAGAGCCTTCTTGAGCATTTTAGGCTTATTGCCATGTTTTGGACAATGATATACTTTATTTTACAGAGTTACAATGAATGATTGTCTAAACAGATAATGTTGGTGAGGTACATTAATAATAACAATTAATTATAGCTACATTGTGTGGGGAGACTAGTGATTTTAACATGAAAGAAAATAGACGATTTCTGTTACGATCTACATTTATGTGGCTTTGTACCCATGATTCAGAAAAATGTCCCAGATGAAAAAGCAATGATTCTTTATTTATTAAGCTAACTGCAGTCTTGTTAACCTTTAATATATTCAGGAACAAAGTGAACTGGATACTTGAAAACTTTCTCTTTGAATTGAGTGGTTTCTTTATCATCCACATTTTCATCTGTAAATGCGTTAACTGGATACTTTCAAATAAGTCATGTTAAATCTGAAATTTGAAGAAAATGAATAACTATTAATTCTTTCAGCCATTTGTTCCTCTCTTCCCATTTTCTTCTTACCCATACCAAATGCTATTTATTCCTGGCACTCTGCTTAAATGTATCAACATCAAGGTCAGCCACTTTCTACGTATTGAGAAAACCAATAGTCAAGTCTCTGACCTCCCTCATCCTCCTTGACCTCTCAGCAGCATTTCGCGTGGCTGAACCCTCCCACCTTCTTGAAAAATGTTATTTTCCTGGTTTCAGGATATCATTTTTACTTGTTGGGTTTTGTTCTCTTGTTTTTCACTGCCACTCCACAGTCTACTTTGCTTGCTACACAAAATCAGCCAGTGCCAGAGCCCTATACATGTCAGACTATTCTCATTGCTGCTTTGCCTCTGCTGTCCATTACCATAACTATGCCTATCTTGCCTGTGACAGTTGAGTGCCGTCACATGGCCCCCACCACCTCGGGATCCAATTATTCTCATTGCTTTTAAATTTTGTAATTGAGTTACTGTGGTCCCTACTGTAAGAACTGGCATACAGAGAAGAGCAATCACAGAGCTCTCCAAGGATGCAGGTGCTGCCCTCACAAATCTATCTCGCAAAATATTGGTGAAGGCTATTTCTTCTGGACCCTTCCAGCTGGAATGAGTAGTTCTAAAGTGACTAATCCACTCTAGCATCCCAGTCTCCCTAAGTCTTTGGATCCCTTCCTCTACATTAAACCGAGGGAGATCAGGCATTTCCACCTCGCTCACAGTGGTCTGTCTTTTGATCCATATTTCAGCTAATCAAGCAAATAGACTATTAGAACCATTTTTAACTCCCTGAGCTGCAACATTAAATTCAGAATCCCTCCTTAGTGGGCCCAAATCAATAAAATCAGCCTGATCCAACTCTATGTTCCTTCCACCATTATCCTACGTCCTTAATATCATTCCCATACCTGTTGTCCAGGTTTCTGCCCATATAAATTAGAAAACTCAAACAGTTCTTTCAGGTGTAGCACACCTCATCGTGGGTCACACTCTGAACCTCACCTCTAGGGGTCTGCCAGGACTTTAGTTATAGGTCTAGAAGCAAACAGGGGTGTCAGGGGTGGGTTCTAAGGAATCAGCATTGTCTTGCCTGGCAACCACTTCAGGGGAGGCCATCACTGTTGCCTCAGGCAGTGCATAGTTAATCTCCTCAGACAAAGGTGGCAAGGCTGATGGCAGCAGGACGGGGAGGGGATGTTGCCACCACTGGGGATGAGGAAGCTGTTTTCTCGGGCAAAAAAAAGCCTCATTAGAGTTTACAAGCTCAGTGTCCCCAGCTCCATCAGGGTCCTCCCACACATCCCCATTCCAAGTTGCAGGGTCTCATTCTTTTCCAATCAATGCCCTCACTTTAATAGACATCTGGTGAGACTGAGCATGTACCTTTCATTGCAGGTCAGCCACTCACATGATAAGAGCTTGTGCCTGATTTTCTGCAATTTCAACCCTTTGTCTACAGGAGGTATGACTCTCAGGGCAATCTTAGAAGACTTGAGGCTCAGTATGTGCTTCTGGAGCTAGGAGTTAGAATCCCTGAGCTCATCCTTTTCTTTCTTCACTTTGTCCAGTGAAGTTAGAGCAACCAACTAACTTTATATTTTTTGGTTCCCCACACATAGTCAAAGGTATTATGTATAAAGTCACTAAACTCCTTGACTCTCACAATCAGTAAAGTAGGTGTATCAAATGCATTTATTTTATATAACTCTTTAAACAGTTCACACCAAGGACTATCAGTGTTCTCCATACTATTAGAAGTAGAGTCCTTAGCATTTTGGGGTCTACTCAGATTAAGCAGCCAACTCCAGAAACTCCAAAACCAACTACAGACATCCATCCTTAAAATTCTCTTCCTCTAGAACCATGCCTGGTACTAAAATCTGTATTAGTCCAGGTTCTCTAGGGGGACAGAACTAATAGGATATATGAATATATGACAGGGAGTTTATTAATGAGAATTGACTCACACAATCACAATGTAAAGTCCCATAATAGGCAATCTGCAAGTTGAGGAGCAAGGAAGCCAGTGGTGGATCAGTCGGAGTTCTAAAACCTCGAAAGTGGGGAAGCCAACAGTGTATCCTTCAGTTTGTGGCCAAAGGCTTGAGAGCCCCTGGCAACTCACTGGTGTAAATCCAAGAGTCCAAAAGCTGAAGAACTTAGAGTCTGATGTTCAAGGGCAGCATAGGAGAAAGATGAAGCCCGGAAGACTCAGCAAGTCTGCTCTTCCATTTTCCCCTGCTTTATTCAAGCCATACTGGCAGCTGATTAGATGGTGCCTACCCAGATGGAGAGTGGGTCTGCCTCTCCCAGTCCACTGACTCAAATGTTAATCTTCTTTGGCAACACCCTCACAGACACAGCCAGGAATAATACTTTGCATCCTTCAGTGCAAGCAAATTGACACTCAATATTAACCATCACAGGTATCCTTCACAATTCCAGTGATTCCCTTTTTTTCTTTTTTCTTGAATTGAAATTCACAGAGTTTATCTTTATGCACTATCCTGCTATTTCCACATAGCTGAGGCATGCTAAAAGCCTCTACTCTGACATCTTGGAAAAAAAATCTATAGTCAGATTTGAACTTGTGTAGTCTTAGTCCTCAAACGTTGTTCTTTCCCTTCAATAGTATATTGGCTATTCTGAGTGTTTTCCTTCTTAGTATAAATGTTACAATCAGTTTTTCAATATCTGCAAAATAACTTGCTGGGATTTTGATTTGGATTGCAATAGATTCCATAGGCCAATTTGGGAAGAACTGACATCTTCACAGTATTGAGCCTTTGTAGCAATTGAAATGGTATTTCTCTTCATTTATTTAATTATTCTTTAATTTCTTTGATCAGAGTTTTGCAGTTTTCCTCATAGATCTTGTACATATTTTATTAGATTTATACTAAGTATTTAAATTTGTAGGATACTAATGTAAAAGATATTGTGTTTTAATTCCAAATTCCACTTGTTCATTGTTGATATTTAAGAAAGCAATTGATTTTTGTATTGTACCTTGCAACCTTGCTGTGATGAGATATTAGTTCTAGGACTTTTTTGATTAATTCTTTGATATTTTCAAAAGAGACAATCATGTCATCAACAAAAAAGACAGCTCTGTTTCTTCCTTTACAATCAATATACCTTTCCTTTTCTTATTGCATTAGCTAAGACTTTCCATATAATGGTGAAAAAGGAGTAGTGAGAGGGGACATTCTTTCTTTGTTTCTGATCTTAGTGGGCAAGCTTCTAATTTCTCACCACTAAGTGTGATATTAACTATACATTTTTGTAGATATGCATTATCAAGTTGAGAAAGTTTTCCTCTATTCCTAGTTTGCTGTGTATTTTTATCCCAAATAGGTGTTAAATTTTCTCAAATGCTTTATCTGTATCTCTTGATAAGATCATGTGATTTTTATTCTTTAGCCTGTTGATGTGATAGTTTACATTAATTGATTATTAAAAGTGCAATAAGCTTTGCATAGCTGTGATGAATTCTATGGGTTCATACTATATAATTTTTTATACACTGTTGGACTGAGTTTGCTAATTTTTATTATTGATTTTTGCGTCTCTGTTTGTGAGTGATATTGGTCTGTAGTTTTCTTTTGTTACTGTTGTTATTTTTTTTTTGAGACGAGTCTCGCTCTGTTTCCCAGGCTGGAGTGCAGTGGCGCAATCTTGGCTCACTGCAGCTCCGCCTTCCGGGTTCACGCCATTCTCCTGCCTCAGCCTCCTGAGTAGCTGGGACTACAGGCACCCACCACCACACCCGGCTAATTTTTTGTATTTTTAGTAGAGGCGGGGTTTCACCGTGGTCTCGATCTCCTGACCTCGTGATCCGCCCTCCTCGGCCTCCCGAAGTGCTGGGATTACAGGCGTGATGTAGTTTTCTTTTAAAATCTTTGTATGGTTTCAGTATTAGGGTAATGCTGATGATGAGAATGAATTAAGAAATATTCCCTCTCTTTCTATTTTCTGAAAAAGATTATAGAAAATTGGTATAATTTCTTCCCTAAGGGTTTGGTAGAATACTACCCAGTAAAACTATCTCAGTCTGATTCCTTCTGTTTTAGAAGGGTCTTAATAATTGAATATGTTTTTAAAATGTGTATGTTTTCAAATTATTTCTTCTTGTGTGAGTTTTGGAAGATTATGTCTTTCAAGGAATTGGTATATTTCATCTAGGTTATCAAATCTGTAATCTTAGAGTTGTTCATAGCATTCCTTTTTAAAAATATTCCTATGTTATAGTGATATCCCTCTTTCATTTCTGATATTATTAATTGGTGTTCTCTTCCTTTTTTCTCTCAATTAACCACCTATCTAGAGGCTTATTGCTTGTATTGATCTTTCCAAAGAATCAGTTTTGGGTTTGGTTGATTTTTCTCTATGAATTTCCTGTTTACTGTTTTATTATTTTCTGTTCTTAATTTTTTTTTCCTGCTTACTTTGGATTTAATCTGATCTTCTTTTCCTAGTTTCCTAAAATGGAAACAGATTATTAATTTTAGATATTTCTTCATTTTTAATATATGCATTGAATGCTGTACATTTCCCTCTAAGCACTATTTTCATTGCATCCCACAAATTTTGATGTTGTGTTTTTATTTTTATTTAGTCCAAAATATTTTAAAATTTCTATTGAGATTTCTTCATTCACTCATGTGTCATTCAGAAGAGTATTTTTAAATCTTCATGTATTTTATAATTTTTCAGCTATCTTTCTGTTACTGATTTCTAGTTTAATTCTATTGTGGTCTGAAAGCAAACATTTTATGATTTTTGTTCTTTTAAATTAGTCAAGGTTATTGGATGACCTAAAATGTGGTTTATTTTGGTGATTGTTCCATGTGAGTTTGAGAAGAATGTATATTTTGCTGTCGTTGGGCGAAGTAGTCTGTAGATATTAATTATATACAGTTGATTGATAATGTTATTTCATTCAACTATGGCTTTACTGATTTTCTGCCTGCTGGCTTTGTTCATTTCTAATAAAGTAGTATCGAAGTCTTCAACTGTAATAATGGATTCATTTATTTCTTCTTGCAGTTCTATCAATTTTTGCATCACATAGTTTGACATTTTGTTGTTAGGATCATACACATTATGAATTCATGTGTATTCATTACGGGTGAATGTGTGTCCTCCTTTATGAGGATCCAGGTTTCTGACCTATATTATTGTCCTTCTTTCCAAAGGACTTCTTTGAACATTTTTTACAATGCAGGTCTATTGGTAAGAAATTTTCTCAATTTTTGCTTGTCTGAGGAAGTCTTTATTTCTCCTTGACTTTTGAAGTAAATGTCACAGGGTATAGAATTCAGTGCTGCTGAGTTTTTTCCCCAACACTTCAAATATTGTATTCCATTCTTTTTTTATTTGCATGAGTTCTGAGAAGTTAGATGTAATTCTTATCTTTGTTCCTCTGTAGATGTTTTTTTTCCTCTGGCTTCATTTTGGAATTTTTTTTTTATCTTTGATTTTTAGTAGTTTAAAAATAATGTGCCTAGGTGTTGTTTTTTGTTTATTTGTTTTTTGGCATTTATCCTGTTTAATGTTCTCTGAGCTTCTTCCTAGTTCTGAGGTTTAGTGTATGACGTTAATTTGGAAAAATTCTTAGACATTATTGTTTCAATTGTTTTTTTGTTGTTGTTCCTTTCTCTCTTCTTCTGGCATCTGTATTATGTATTTACTTCACTTTTTGTAATTGTGTCTCAGTCCTTTGATATTCTGGGTTTGTCGTTTTTTTTGTTTTTGTCTTTGTTCTCTTTGCTTTCCAGTTTTGAAGGTTTCTATTGAGATACCTTCGAGCTCAGAGATTATTTTCTCAGCCATGTCTGGTATATTAATAAGCCCTTCAAAGGTGTTCCTCATTTCCGTTACATTGATTTATATCTCTATCATTTAATTTTGGTTCTTTCTTCGAATTCCTATCTCTTTGCTTATATTGTTCGTCTGTTCCTGCATGCTATTTTACCCATTAGACCACTTAGCATATTACCATTGTTGTTTTAAATTCCTAGTCTGACTATTCCAACATCCCTGCCATTTCTGATTCTGATGTTTACCCTTTCACTTAAAATTGTGATTTGGCTTTTTTTTCTTGATAGCCAGATATAATGGATCACATAAAAGAAATTGTTGTAAATAGGCCTTTATTAATGTGGTGGTAAAATGTGGGGAGGGAGAAGAAGCATTCTCTAGTCCTGTAATTGGGTCTTGGTTTTTGTTTTGTTTTGCTTTGTTTTGTTTGTTTGTTTAGGTTTGGTTTTTTAAAAGGGATGCTTCTGAACTATGAACTTTAACATTGATTTTCAGTTTGCACCCTACCTGGTTAGGTGGGAGAGAATGGCTAGAGTAAGCCAGAGTTGAGTATTTCCCTTCTTTCATGTGAAGGGCTAAAGTGGACTGAAGGTGAATATTTACTTCGTTGATGTGGAAGGCTAGAGCTGACTGGAGTTGGTTATTCTCCTTGGGTGAGGGCTATTATGGTGGAAAAGGCCAAATGGAAACCATTAGAGCTGACTCTACCTAGAAAAATAGTAAATAAAAAACAATATTACATCCTTGGAGGGATTGCAGAGATTAGCACCACCATCAAGGACTTGAAAGACTCATGGGTGGTGATTCCCACCACATCCCCATTCAACTCTTTAATTGGGCCTGTGCCGAAGACAGATAGATCTTGGAGAAAGACAGTGGATTATTGTAAGCTTAACCAAGTGGTGACTCCAATTGCAGCTGCTGTACCAGATGTGGTTTCATTGCTTGAGCGAATTAACACATCTCTTGGTACCTGGTATGCAGCCATTGACTTGGCAAATGCCTTTTTCTCCATTCTTGTCCATAAGGCCCACCAGAAGCAGTTTGTCTTCAGCTGGCAAGGCCAGCAGTATACCTTTACTGTCCTACCTCAGGGGTATATCAGTTCTCCAGTTTTGTGTCATAATCTTATTTGGATAGACCTTGATCACTTTTCACTTCCTCAAGATATCACACTGTTCCATTACATTGGTGACATTATGCCAATTGGATCCAGTAAGCAAGAAGTAGCAAACACACTGGACTTATTGGTGAGATATTTGCATGCCAGAGGATGGGAAATAAATCTAAAATTCAGGGAACTGCTACCTCAGTAAAATTTCTAGGGGTCTAGTGGTATGGGGCCTGTTGAAATATTCCTTGTAAGGTGAAGGATAGTTTGCTGTATTGGCCTTTCCTACAACCAAGAAAGAGGCACAACACCTAGTGGGCCTATTTGGATTTTGGAGGCAACACATTCCTCATCTGGGTTTGTTACTCTGGCCCTTTTATCAAGTGACCCAAAAGGCTGCCAATTTTGAGTAGGGTCCAGAACAGGAGAAGGCTCTGCAACAAGTCCAGGCTCCTATGCAAGCTGCTCTGCCACCTGGGCCATGTGACCTGGCAGATTCAATGGTGCTTGAGGTGTCAGTGGCAGATAGGGATGCTGTTTGTAGCTTTTGGCAGACCCCCATAGGTGAATCACAGTGGAGGCCTCTAGGATTTTGGAGCAAGGCCCTGCCATCTTTTGCAGATAACTACTCTCCCTTTGAGAGACACCTCCTAGACTGTTACTGGGCTTTGGTGGAATCTGAATATTTGACTATGGGTCATCAAGTCACCATGTGACCTGAACTGCTTATTATGAACTGGGTGCTTTCTGACCTATCTAGCCATAAAGTGGGTCATGCACAGCAGCATTCCATCATCAAGTGGAAGTGATATATATGTGATCAGACTTGAGCGGGTCCTGAAGGCACAAGTAAGTTACACAAGGAAGTGGCTCAAATGCCCATTGGTCTCCACTCCTGCCACCCTGTCTTCTCTCCCCCAGCCTGTACCAATTGTCTCATGGGGAGTTCCCTATGATCAGTTGACAGAGAAAGAGAAGACTAGGGCCTGGTTCACAGATGGTTCTGCATGATATGCAGGTACTATCTGAAAGTGGACAGCTGCAACACTGCAGACACTTTCTAGGACATCCCTAAAGGACAGCAGTGAAGGGAAATCTTCCCAGTGGGCAGAACTTTGGGCAATGCACCTGGTTGTGCACTTTGCATAGAAGAAGAAATGAGCAGATGTGTAATTACATAGTGATTCATGGGCTGTAGCCAATGGTTTAGCTGGATGGTCATGGACTTGGAAGAAGCATGATTGGAAACTTGGTGACAAAGAAATTTGGGGAAGAGGTATGTGGATGGACCTCTCTGAGTGGTCAAAAACTGTTAAGATATTTGTATCCCATGTGAGTGCTCACCAATGGGTGACCTCAGCAGAGGTGGATTTTAATAATCAAATGGGTAGGATGACCCCTTCTGTGGACTCAGAGACTCTTTCCCCCCAGCACCCCTGTCACTGCCCAATGGGCCTGTGAACAAAGTGGCCATGGTGGCAGGGGTGGAGGTTATGCATGGGCTCAGCAACATGGACTTCCACTCACCAAGGCTGGACCTGGCTGCGACCACTGCTGAATGCCCAATTTCCCAGCCCCAGAGACCAACACTGAGCCCTTATCATGGCACCATTCCTTAGGGTGATCAGCCAGCTACCTGGTGGCAGGTTAATTATATTGGACTTCTTCTATCATGGAAAAGGAAAAGATTTGTCCTTGCTGGAATAGACACTTACTCCGGTTATGGGTTTTTCTATCTTGCATACAATGCTTCTACCAAGACTACCATGCATGGACTCACAGAATGCCTTATCCACCATCATAGTATTCCACACAGCATTGCCTTTGATCAAGGCACTCACTCTAGGGCTAAAGAAGTGCGGCAGTGGGCTCATGCTTACGGAATTCCCTGGTCTTACTGTGTTCCCCATCACCCAGAAACAGCTGGACTGATAGAATGGGATGGCCTTTTGAAGTCATAGTTACCATGCCAAGTAGGTGACAGTACTTTGGAGGACTGGGACAAAGATCTCCAGAAGGCCATGTATTCTCTGAATCAGCATCCAGTATATGGTACTGTTTCTCCTGGAGGCAGGATTCATGGGTCCAGGAAGCAAGGGGTGGACGTGAAAGTGGTACCACTCACCATCACCCCTAGTGTTCCACTAGCAAAATTTTTGCTTCCTGTTCCCACAACATTATGTTCTGCTGACCTAGAGGTCTTAGTTCCAGAGGGGGGAACACTGTCACCAGGACACACAACAATGATTCCATTAAACTGGAGGTTAAGATTGCCACCTGGACACTTTGATCTCCTCCTACTTTTAAGTCAACAGGCTAAGAAGGGAGTAACAGTGTTGACTGGCGTGATTGACCCAGAATATCAAGGTGAGATAAGTCTACAATTCCACTCCACAATAGAGGTAAGGAAGAGTATGCATGGAAGACAAGAGATCCATTAGGGCACGTCTCAGTATTACCATGCCCTGTGACTAAGGTCAATGGGAAACTACAACAGCCCAATCCAGGCAGGACTGCAAATGGCCCATACCCCTCAAGAATGAAGATTTGGGTCACTCCACTAGGAAGAAAATACAACCTGCCAAGGCACTTCCTGAAAGCAAGAGGAATAAAGAATGGGTAGTAGAAGAAGGCAGTCGTCAATACCAGCTATGACCACGTGACCAGCTGAAGAAACAAGGACTGTAATTGTCATGAGTATTTCCTACTTCTTTTGTTAAAAACGTGTTTGTGCATGTATACACTTGTACTAAGAAAATATCTTCATTTTATTTCCTTTCTCCTTTATCATGTGACATAACATTTATTGACTTCACATTAGCATTTAAGTTATGTGATAGTATTTGAGTTGGGGATTGGTGCATTTCCCATTGTATGAAGGACTGTTGTATATGTTAGGCATAATTATGTCCTTATTAATGTCTTTATTTGAAGATTATGTATGCTTTCAGGAGATGTGTATGGGTTCAAGTTGACAAGGGGTGGACTTGTGATGGTTATTACTGAATGTCAACTTGATTGGATTGAAGGATACAAAGTATTGATCCTGGGTGTGTCTATCAGGGTGCTGCCAAAGGACATTAACATTTGAGTCAGTGGAATGGGAAAGGTAGACCCATCCTTAATCTGGGTGGGCACTATTTAATCAGCTGCCAGCATGGCTAGAATATAAATCAGGCAGAAAAATATGAAGAGACTGGCATAGCCTCCCAGCCTACATCATTCTGCTGTGCTGGATGCTCTCTGTCCTCAAATATCAGACTCCAAATTCTTCAGTTTTGGAACCTCAGATTGGCTCTCCTTGCTCCTCAGCCTGCAGATGGCCTATTGTAGGACCTTGTGATCCTATGAGTTAATGGTTAATAAGCTCATATATACGTGTGTGTGTGTGTGTGTGTGTGTGTGTGTGTGTGTGTGTGTTTTCCATTAGTTCTGCTCCCCTAGAGAATCCTCACTAATACACTTACCCTAGGTCAGTTAGACTCTGATAAAACCAGCAAGGTTAACTTCTTATTAAATAATTTCTCCCAAGTACAGATCTTGTTAAGAAAAGAATCTTCTGGCATATATTTAAAAATGGCTCTTTTCTCCTCCCCCTGCTGGAAACATGAAGCAATTTTCTCTAATATTTACTGTGAAAACCTTGTTGAGCCCCAGGAGATAAAACTCAAAGAAGCATGAGGGCCCCTATGACTGGGTTCCTTCAAGTTTTTAACTCTCAGACTTGTCCAAACTGAGACTTCAACAGTTTATCAATTACAGTTCAGGTGTTCTACCATGTTACTAGTTACCATGGCAATTTCTGTTTATGAGCCTTTAATCTGGTAAACTATGATTCTCTTTATTTGTTGTCTGTTCCTGCAATCTTGGAGAAAGCAGTTTGCCTTGAATCCTCACTTCTTTTACAGATCAAATAAGAGTTGTGATCTCTCAGTTTTTTTTGTTTTCTCTAGTTTTGTTTTTGAGATGGAGTTTTGCTCTTGTTGCCCAGGCTGGTGTGTAATGGAACAATCTTGGCTCACTGCAACCTCTGCCTCCTGGCTTCAAGTGATTCTCCTGCCTCAGCCTCTCAAGTAGCTGGGACTACAGGCACGTGCCACCACGTCTGGCTAATTTTTTGTATTTTTAGTAGAGACAGGGTTTCACCATGTTGGCCAGGCTGGTCTTGAACTCTAGACCTCAGACGATCCACCTGCCTCAGCCTCCCAAACTGCTGGGATTACAGGAATGAGCCACCTCACCTGACCGGTCTCTCAGTCTTTTTAGCTTTTAATTTGTTGGAATAAAGTGTAACTTTCAAGCTCCTTACATGCAGAACCAAAACCCAAAAGTTGCTTTTGTTTTTGAAAGATTTTGCTTGATACAGAATTCTGAGTTGATAGTTTTTCTCCCCAAATGGTATTCCATTGTCTTCTCACTTTCATTATCTCTGATTAGAAATCTGCTGACATTATTGTTTTAGTTACTCTGTATATATATATATTTTTTCTTTAGCTTCTAAGATTTCTATGTATTACTGGTCTTGAACAATTTAATTATCACACACCTTGGTATAGTTTTCTTTTTAAAATATTTCTAATCTTAGTGTGTGTTGCATCTCTTAAATCTGCAGGCTTATAGTTCTGTAGATTGAAGAAAGTCTGAGAAAGTCTTTCTTTCTCCTTGACTTTTGAAGGAAATTTTACAGGGTATATTTACTGTGAAAACTTGGTTGAGCTTCTGGAGGTAAAACTCACAGAAGTTTGAGGGCCCCTGTGAGGGGGCCCCCTGGAGTTTTTAACTCAGACTTGCCCACACTGAGACTCTAGCGATTTATCAGTTGCAGTTCAGGTTTTCTACTCTGTTACCAGTTATACTTTTCATCACCATTAGAAAGTTTTCAGCAAATCTTTCTTTAAATATTTTACTACTTTCCCTTAACCTTTGTGACTTCCAGTTGCATGTATATTAGGGGGCTTGAGATTTTCCCACTGTTCACTGATTATTGTATTTGTTTTTTTCAGTCTCTTTTTCTCTCTGTATGTTTGATTTTAGATCATTTATATTGCTATACACTTAAATATGCTATTTTTATTTTTTCAGTGTTCAATCTGCCATTAATTTAATTGGGTGTATTTTTCATCTCAGACATTGTAGTTTTCATGGTTAGACGTTCACTTTAGGTCTGTATTTTATCTTCAACATTTCTAGTTAGCATATTAAATTTTTTCCCTAGTTTTTAAACATGTGGAATTCCTTTATAATAACTATAATAATTTCATCTGATGATTTTTACAACTGTGTCAGTCTGGGTTTCTTTGTAATTAATTTATTTTTATTTTTATTATGGATCATACTTTCTTGCTTCCTTGCATGCATGTTATATTAGTGTAAATTTTATGTTGTTTGCATACAATTGTGAACTGTTGGGAAGCTGAATGTGGAAAAGCATAGATAATGAATATTTTCATACTCCTATAAGTATTATTTTACTTTGTTCTGAGATTCACTGCACTTAAGTCATAGGAGGATTTAATCCTTTGAGGTCTTAAGATTTATTAGGAAGCACCAAAATTGCTGGGCAAGGTGGCAGGTGCCTATAATCCCAGCTACTTGGGAGACTTAGGTGGGAGGATCACTTGAACCTGGGAGGCAGAGGTTGCAGTGAGCTGGGATCGTGCCACTGCACTCCAGCCTGGGCAATAGAGTGAGACTCCATCTCAAAAAGAAAAAAGAAAGACTGTTTTAGGGCTAATTCCTATTGAACAGTAAGGCAAGAACCTTTTGAGCATTCTACCAAATGTAACTGTGTCCAAATTTCACCTTTTTATGAGGACGCCAGTCATAATGGATTGGGGCCCACCTACCTTAATAACCTTTTTTAACTTGCTTAAATGTAAATACTCTATTTCAAATAACGTCACCTTAAGTACTCAGGGTTAGGACTTCAACATAAAAATTTTGAAAGGACACAATTTAACAACAACAAAAAAATTTACCTTCAAGTTTACTTACTCTTTTCTTTGTCATATTTATTTTACTACTGAGCCCTCTACTGAGGTTTTTGTTTTGTTTTGGTTATTGTATTTTTTAGTTATATGATTTCCATTTTTATAAGAATTTTCATTTTTATAAGATTTTTCTATGTTTTTATTTCAAAGGAATTTGTTTTTGCTTGTTGAATCATATTTATGCTGACTGCTGTAAAATCTTTGTCAAATAATTCCAATATCTGATTTATTTTTTTGGTGGCATCTTTTATCTTTTATTATTCATTTTGTGATTTTTCTGGTTGTTGGTATGACAAATGATAGTCTATTGTATCCTGAACATTGTGTTAGAAGACTTTGGCTCCTATTCAAATATTTTCTTTATACAGGCAGTCATCTTGTTTGGGTTGGGCATGTAGCTCCCTGACTACTTTTGTGGGCTGTCGTTCCAATGATAGCTTAGTTTTCAGAAATTTTGCAGTGCTATTTTGGCTTACTTTGTCTTGTTAAACCAAAGCTTCTAATCCCTGATGGTTCCTGTAAGGCTGGACAGCACGTCTTCTGGCCAGGTCCACAGTGACTTTGGATGAGGGAAGGCAGTCTCCAGCTTTCAGAGATGAGAAGTATTTCTCAGAGCCTAGCTGTTTGTTGTCAGCAGGACTCTCTTTGGTACAGGGACAGAGTGTACCTGGAATATCTTGTGCTGCTTGGTTGGTGGTTTAGATTCAAGATCCTGATCATCTTCTGCCACTGGAAGGGTATTTGTGATACCTTGGAACAATGTGTTATTTCTTTAGTTCTGCGCCCCAGTCAGTCTGACTATCTGTTTCTGTCATTTTCTTATGATTGTCTGTTTTATTATTTCCAGAGTTTATGGCTATAATTAATGAGGAAGAGCATAGAGAGTCAAGTGTATGCCCTTTTGTCAAAACTAGAAGTTATGTATTTATTTTTTCTAAAAAATATATTTTCTGTTATTTAGATGGATCATGAATGGAAGATGAAATGTTCACGTAGGTTTGGTCTTCTGTCTTCCATACCTTTCTTAACTTGGAGGCTGATGATTGAGATTTTTT
>NW_012108697.1:4079517-4081604 GCF_000951045.1 Mandrillus leucophaeus
ATTTGTGATACCTTGGAACAATGTGTTATTTCTTTAGTTCTGCGCCCCAGTCAGTCTGACTATCTGTTTCTGTCATTTTCTTATGATTGTCTGTTTTATTATTTCCAGAGTTTATGGCTATAATTAATGAGGAAGAGCATAGAGAGTCAAGTGTATGCCCTTTTGTCAAAACTAGAAGTTATGTATTTATTTTTTCTAAAAAATATATTTTCTGTTATTTAGATGGATCATGAATGGAAGATGAAATGTTCACGTAGGTTTGGTCTTCTGTCTTCCATACCTTTCTTAACTTGGAGGCTGATGATTGAGATTTTTTTTAATGCATTTTTTTTTTCCACAGGGGAATTGCTTGAGAATTAATATTTGCATCTATGCATGGTTTTAATGAATATTAATTGCTATCGTTGATTACAAGGTGGGGGACTTCTGTGAGCATACGATTGTGAACTATTGAGAAGCTGAAAGTGGAAAAGCATAGATAATGAATAAAGTTTGTAAAGCAAAAGAAGTAAAGATTTCCCAAAACTAAATAATATACTGTTATATCTTCTTGGGGCAGGGGACTGTTTTCTCTATATTTTAATGGCTCCAATCAGATATATCTACTGCTTCACTTGTAGGAGTATAAGCTATTATGTCTTTCTCTTCCCTAGGCATGAAACACACTTATCATTTTATTAAAATTAAAAAAATTTTTGATTAGCTAGTGTTAGTGGTAAGGTTATTTTTATTAATTTAGAGATATTTAATTTTGTTAAACCAAATGGAATTATCAACAAGTTCCGGTTCACAATAATCAATTTGAAAAAACTTTTAAAATGTCTTTCAGCACTAATTAGGTATAAAATATTTCTCCTAATAGCCACCAGCGTAAATGACTTTCATTTTTAATTTCTATATCATGAGATTGCCTCATCTGTTACTGTTTGGAGTCTCTCAAGGGAGAAAGAAATTTCAAAGGTTGTTACTAAACTCACTTATGAGTTCATGAGATTAATAGTTACATGGGCTTTATTTGGAAAAACAGCATGCCACTTTCAAATAGAAAACTTTAATTAGCATGAATAAAGTTTTATGTAAATCAATTAAAAGACATCTAAGTCCCTCATAGATGCCCTGTATTCTGACAGTCTGTGGGAAATGTATGTAAGACAGGGTATTTTTTATTGCTCACAGCCTGGATTTGGAGATAACAGATGCACATGTGAAATTATTAACTGAGAATCTGGAACATTGACCATCAGTAAGTAATGAGTCCAGGGAATGAGATATCAAGTAAATGTGTGCTGGAGTAGTCAAGAAAGGCTTTTAAAACCTGGTATTTGAAAGAAGATACGCTTTGAAATGGCATAAGAGAGACAGGAACATCTCAAGAGAAAGATGACAGACCAGACCCAGAGGTGAGAAGGAATTTGACTGGTGTTTTCTAAGTGGAAGACAGCAGCATACTATGGAAAGGGGTGGAGGTTCAGGGAGAGGTGAGGATGGATCATCAGGGCAAAGACATTGGAAAACATCCTGATATCCCAAAAGAAAATAATATTCATGTTTAACAGGGGGATGGGAGTTCCCTTGGGACAAGAATTGACTTGCTGGGTCTGTATTCCCAGCATCTGGCCTTTAAAACTTATTGATCTATAAGAAAAATGGAAAATCTAAGTTATTTACTCAGTTCATGGACAGAATTATCATGATTCTTCACCTTCTCTTCCTCTTCCTTTTTCTTTTCCAAATATTCTAATTCCCGCTACTTTGAGCCCAGCCTTTCCTGGAGTTACGTTGCACTGAATGTGTAAAGGTACTTTGAAGTGAGACAAGCCTACTTAAAAGTTGCTTTTGTTAGAATTTTGAGCTAAATTCCCCTTCTCAATTCTAAAATGGGTTCCTATTTTTCTTCTTTATGACTCATTTCCATGATGATTTTCATTTTATCTCATTTTTATGACAAATGCTTGCTCTGAAAACCCAGCCCTGAAATATGAGTATATATTTTATTTACTTAGACATTTAGTGATGAGTGAACAATGTATTTACTAAAATGTTATTTCTGAGCAAAAACTACATATATATAGCTTTATTTTTGTTTT
>NW_012108697.1:4082244-4130610 GCF_000951045.1 Mandrillus leucophaeus
GTGGTATACACTTTATGTGTTTTGACAAATGTGTAGTGACATATATCTACCATTACAGGTTCTTCAGAATAATTTCACTGCCCTGATAATCATCTGTGTTCTGCCTGTCATCCCTTCCTCTGCCTCCCACCCACCAACCACTGATGTTTTTATTTCACTGTGACCTTAGTTTACCTTTTCCTGAAAGTCATATTGGATGTTGGAATCATGCAGTATTTAGCCTCTTTTTATTGGCTTCTTTCACTTAGTAATATGCTTTTCGGGTTTTCTCTATGTCTTTTGATGGCTAGATAGCTTATTTCTTCATAGTGCTAGATAATATTTCATCATTCGGATGTACAACAGTTTTTCCATTCACCTACTGAGACATCTTGGTTGTTTCCAAGTTTCGCCAGTTATAAAGAAGGCTGCATTAAATATCCACCTTCACGTTACTGCATGGGCACAAGCTTTTACTTCCTTTGAATAAATACCAAAGTGCATGACTGTGGGATTGTATAGTGTGAATGTCTTTCTAAGAAACTGAAAAACTGTCTTCTAAAGCAAACCCTACAGTGAACTATAAACTTCAGGTGATAACAATGTGTCAATGTAGGTTGGTAAATTAGCAAATGTACTGCTCTGGCAGAGGCTGTTGATAATGAGGGAAACTGTACAGATGCAGGGAGAGGGGTTATATGGGAATTAACTCCCTGTACTTTCTGCTAATTTTGCTGCAAACCTAAAAACTGCTCTAAAAAGTAAAACCTACTAAGAATAATCGTTTTAAAAATCTGAGGAAGAGAAGGAGGCTCTTAAAAAAGTAGTAACCTGTAAATACCTAAATCTCTTGGAAGTCAGGGACAAGCATAATTTATCTTCCTGACCCTTCAACCTGCCAGTAACTAGTGATTGCTTGATGATGTATGACTACTGGATTTCTTTCATTTCCTTTGTGTGTATATATATATTTTAAAGATTTAGACAGTACTGCCACATACATTGACTAGTTCAATATTCACTGCTGATTAAGTCTTGGGTTTTTTGAACTAAGTTACCTCCTTGCTGGTTCTACATATCCCAAGAAGTCATTGATTCATTCGGTTTGTTTAACTCACCATCATATTATAATCACTAAACGATGGGAATATGTGACACTAAACACTGGGCATATGTTCTGAGAAGGTGATTTCATCATGGTGGGAACATCCTAGAGTGTACTTACATAGACTTAGATGGGATAGCCTACTACACACCTAGGCTATGTGGTAAACCCTGTTGTTTTGAAGCTACAAACCTGTGCAGCATGTTAATGCACTGAATACTGTAGGCCTTTGGAACGCAGTGTTCAATATTTGTGTATCTAAACATATTTGAACATAGAAAGGCACAGCAAAAATATATAAAATATAAAAAATGATACATCTGTATAGGGCGCCTACCGTGAATGAGGCTTGCAGGACTGGAAGTTGCTCTGGGTGAATCCGAGAGTGAGTGGTGAGTACATGTGAAGGACTGGAACATGACTGTACTCTGCTGAAGACTTTATAAACACTATGCACTTGGGCCTCACCATATTTATTTTTAAAAGCGTTTCTTTAATAATAAATTTTAGTCTTAGCTTACTGTAACTTTTTTACTTTGTAAACTTTTTAATTTTTTAAACTTTTTGACTCCTTTGTAATAACACAGCTTAAAACACAAACACATTGGACAGCTGTGCAAAAATGTTTTCTTTCTTCATATTCTTATTCTATAAGCTTTTTTTCCCTGTTTTTAAAATTATTATTTATTTTACTTAATAAACACACACATCAGCTTAGGCCTACACAGGGACAGGATCATCAATGTCACTGTCTTCCACCTCCGCATCTTGTTCCACTAGAAGGTCTTCAGGAACTGTCATCTTCTATGATAATAGTAACTTTGTCTGGAGGATATAGAAGTGTACTCTAACCACAAAAATTATAGTAAATACATAAATCAGCAACGTAGTCATTTATTATCATATCAAGTATTATGTACTTGATAACATAATGTATGTAATTGTATGTGCTACACTTTTATATTACTAGCATCACAGTAGGTTTCTTTATACCAGCATCACCACAAACATGTAGGCAGTACATTGCACTATAAATTAGGACAGCTATGACCTCACTAGGTGATGGTAATCTTTTAGCTCCATTAAAATCTTATGGGACCACCATCATATACGCAGTCTATCATTGACTGAAACATCATCATGGCATGCATGACTGTAGTTGTTTGGTGTTTGTGTGGTGAAAAACTCCTTAGATGGCAACTATTAATAGATCCAGTTATGGGCGGAGTCCTGAGTCCAAATAGTGACATCCCTCCTAGTTATGGAAGTAGAAGAATTCTGTAGACTATGTAAGCCATCATCACACTGTTATTATCCGCCATTGTTTTGGGGATAAACCTAACATTTGGTTTTAATTCAAAATAATTGCTTTCAGAAAGTTTATTTCATAACAGGCTCAGCTTGTTTCATCTTCTGTTGCCATAGGAACAAATAAATAAATTAATGCAATTGTCTGGGCATGGCACAAATAATTTCTTTGATGTATTGTTTTCCATTTTCGAATAGAACACTTGTCACATTGAAGGGCTACAATTCTCTCACCAACTTTAAATATAATTTTGATACCACATAATCCATCTATAATTATGTGTAGGGATATTTGGACATTTTAGCTTTGATTTATTAGTATCGTATTAGACCTTTGCATAGAACATTTGCATTTTATTTTCTTTCTTTTGAATTTCATGGTGCACTCTGTGGTGTCCATTTTCAAGTACTATACGTACAAAAAAAAGGTGGCAACATTTTTTCAACAAAATCACAGGGAACCCCCGGCATACAGTAAATCTTTTCAAATTGACTTAATAGCACAAATAGATCCTTTTCTAAGATTTAAGTTAAAATTCACACTAAAGCCGTTGATGTGGTACTCTTGCACATGCCTCATGGCTAGAAGAGGGTTTCAGAATCTGATCCCTACTTTACGAATCTTGTAATCAACTTGAGTACCTCAGGACTGCAAGCAAAGAAAGAACAACTTAAGGTATAAAAGCCTTGTCCAACCCTTAAATGCATCAAATTGGGGAGAAGGAAGGGGGAACAATGTTAGAGCTATTTTTAATAATTTAAAAAATTCAAATGAACTTATAATAAATCTGCATGACCAGAAACTACAAATGGAGTCATTAAGAGAATACAGAATTAAAGGTCACACCTCATGGGTTTGTATCTCAGGTTCACACCTTGTTAGCTGTGAGATTTTAGACAAATTACTTAACCTCTCCAAAGCTCAGTTGCCTTCTTTGGAAAATAGGATACTTCCTAGGGTTTCAAGAGGATTGAATAAAAGAGATATGCATAGAAAGTGTTTACCATAGTGCCTGGAAATAGCAAGAATTCAACCAACATTAGCACTGCCTAGTATTATTAAACAGACTGTCACATCTGTATGTTTTGCACTGAACTTCCATCAGCTTTGTGCGATAACACTGTCTATCTCATTCTAATGGAAGCTCTGACTAGCAAGTAAATACAACTTTAATTAACATGGGGTAATTAATTCATGTCTTAGTAAATGCTGTGTGTTTGATGAGATATGTCAAAACAAAATATTCAAAAACAAAAGTGACAGAAGCAATTTTTTAATGGGCTTGGTGGTGAGAAGGCTGGGGATTTCCAGGGCAGACCCTTAGTATAGGCAAGAGTGTGAGAAGAGGGAGAAGTGTGGGTGAGGTGGGATGGGACAACCATCACCACAGCCTCAGCTCTTGCCACCCTCCCCATCTCTGCCTTTCAGCCATGCTAGTCTTCTTTCAGTCCTTCTAACATATCATCTTTCCCCACTTTGAGCCTTTGAACTTGCTGTTCTCTCTGCTTGGAACATTCTCATCTCCCCTCTTCATTAAAAAAAAAAAATCCTTCTCTCCTTCAGGTATCAATTAAAACATCACTTCTTTCCAGAAACCTCCTTGATGCCCTGGACTGGGCCATGTGTCACTGCTAGCTTATGCCACAACACTAGGCACTTGATCTATCATCTCATGTTGTTGTATCCACTGGGTCATTATTTGTCTTCTCTGCTAGATTATGAGGAATGAAGGCTAACTGATGCCTCCTTTATCTGGCAGAGGTCCTGGCACTTAGGTGCTCAAGAACTGCAGGTTGACTTATTGGAAAGGAAAGGTAAACTCAAAGTGATTCTGTGTTCTTCCTCATTCACCTGTCCCTACCTTACTTGGTGACAACAGTGCTCAGAATAGTGCTTGTATTCAGCAGGGTGAAGATCAAGGACAGTGCCTATCCAGTAGATGATGGACAAGATGTTCTCTTTTATTATTCCTATGCTTTTCCCTGCTACTCCTATCATGAGTCTGTCAATGGCCTCCTGATTTTCCACTTGATGTACTAAGAATCTCCTCCCTTGGGTTCCAAAAGCACTGGAAGCTTCATGGGAAAGCAGCTATGGAGAACTCTAGGGTCAAGACAAGAAACCAGGAACTTGAGAAATCTCTAAGAACACCCATTCATTCATTCATTCATTCGATAATAATTTAATAGTAGCAATAAGAGCTGGAACCTATTGAGTGCTTATCTTACATTATGTCATTCAATTCTCACCATGATCTTGCGAAAGTAGTGCTATTAATAACCGTTTCTACAGATAAGAAAACTAAGGCACAATGCAGTGAAGCAACTTTGCCAAAGTCACATATGTAGCATAGTTATGAAGTCAAGATTTGGACCTGAACTCTTAACCGAGATGGATTTTTGCATCTCATGGGTCTTGGTATTGGCAACTATGTGCCAAGCATTAGGCTAGATGATGGGGATTCCAAAGCAGCCAAAACTCAGACCCTGGTATTGGGGATCCTGAAGTTGGATGGGGAAGGAAGTCAGGCAATGAACTTAACAGGTGCTCTGCTAAAGACTAGACTGGTGGGATAAATTGCATGATTGGATGTGTGGCAAACCATCAGGAGGGTACATACCCTGCTACATGAAGGGAACAAGTAATCACTTGGTGGATACTTTAATCCAGGTTGCACCTGCACAGCCACATGCATGTAAATTAGGTTCTGTGGTACTTAGGTAATATATGTTCCTGAGAAACCGGGAGGAAAGTTAATTCTCAGACTCCCTGGGTATCTGTTTTTCTTGGCTTATGGTCAGCATCTCTTTGAACAAATCGTATGTTTCTTGTACAGGTTGAGCATCCCTAATATCAAAATCTAAAATACAAAATGCTCCAAAATTCCAGTATTTTTGAATGCTGACATGATGCCACAAGTGGAAAATGCCACACCTTACCATGTGACCAGTTGCAGTCAGAACACAGTCAAAACTACGTTTCAAGCAGAAAATCATTTAAAATATTGTATAAAATCACCTTTAGGCTATGTGTATAAGGTGTATATGAAACATAAATGAATTTTATGTTTATACTTGGGCCCCATCCCCAAGATACCTCATTATGTATATGCAAATCTTCTCATATCCAAAAAATCCAAAATTCAGAATGCTGCTAGTCCCAAGCACTTTGGATAAGGGATACACAACTGATACTTAAAAGGGAAGAAGAAAATAGACTCCAACTTTAGAAGCATGTAATGTAATTGTAAGTTATTAGTCCATTATTAATATGCAGGAGAACATTTCTAAAATGTTCCCCTAGGCCTTTGATTCAAAGAAAAATTATTCTATTCACCTACTTAGTATTTTCTATCTAAAAATTGGCTAATTTGTCAATTTTGTGGTTGAACATTTTCTAAGACTCTAGGAGAGAGGACACATTACTCACTCTTTGTTAAATACATTTTGTGCTATTATCTTTCTTTGTTTTGGATTCCAAAAATGTTTTCAGCATAACTAGTGGCATGTTTTGATGGTATCAGCAGATCAGCTATGGTTCTTATGTCTCCTCTTTGAGCTCACTAAATACATGTGGGTTAATAGATGTTCATGATAACTGTAGATTTTATAAATCAGAAACTATAAACTTAAATCGATTGGCTGTTGGTTGACCAAACGGTGTAAAATAATGAATAGGGTATGAGAATATATGGATTTGACTTCTTAACTGTCACTTACAAGCTACGGATGATCCAACAAATATTTATTGATCATGTATTAAGTACTGGGTACTGTGTTAAGCTCGGCAAACACAAAAGTGTACAAGACAACATGGCCCCAGTCTTTGATGGAACTTACGTTCCATGGTGCAGAAAAAAGCTGTATTTTTTGAGGAACTAAAGCAAATCAAATGGGCTAGAGTGTCATGAAAAGGTTGGGGAGTGGCACAAGATGCAGTCATATTGGAGTAAGGGGGGGAGATACTTCCAGACTATGGCAAAGACTTTGGATTCTATTTTGTGTGCCATCGGGAAGAAGCTATCAGTAATGGATTGTTTCAACTCAAATGGATTGTTTCAGTTCAGACATCACTGGTTGCCAGTAACATTAATCCACACAAACTATCCCAAGCATAGAAGGTTTACTATTAGGCAAAAGAGGTGTCTTATGGAAACCTAGTGAGGAAGCAAAGAATAGCCAGACCTTACTGAATTGAAACTGGGGATAAGTTGAGAGCCATTACCACTAAGGCTGTCTCTGTCATGTTTTCTCTGTTCTCTTGCTTCTCTTCTTGCTTTATAAACTGCCTTCCTCTATTTATGCTCATCGCAACTGGAGAGGCTGGGAGGACAGGGGGAGTAGAGTGGCCAGCAGGGGAATAATCAGGAAAAGATTGTGGGCCAAGTGTCTGCAGAAGGTAGCTCTGGTTATCACATAAGGAGGCCCACCAGAAAGACAGCCTGTGGGATGTGTGTGCAGTCAAAGAAGGGCCCAAGGAAGAGTGGCCAGTGACCAGGAGTAGAGGCATCCCAGTACCAAGAGACAGAACACAAAGTGGTTCCAGCACCAGCAGGGAGAACTCTCTAAGCCAGCACAGGACATCTTGAAACCTTTCCTTTCCCTTTCTCTCCTCTGCTGTGCTCTAACCCTGGAGGAAAGGGAGCCAGATTAGTAGCCAGAAATGAGAGATGGAAAATTGAAGCAAAGAAACACAGAGAACACTGAGCTTACCACCACCTACCCACGCAGGTTTCCAAGCCCATTATAACCCAAGCCCAGGGCAGGGAATTTTAACTCCATTGAGAGAGTAAAGGTTAGATATTAGAAAACACGGAATTTGTCAAAAGCCTCCACCAAATAAGACTCATCATATATGAAAGTGACAAGACAATATGGGGAATCTGCTTGAGATTTTATTAAGGCTTATCATAAAGAAAATGTTTCAAGGGTAATAGTGAAGAGGAAAAAAAAAAAAACAAAAACCTTTTTTTTCCTGTTTACACTCTATTGAATTGACTCTTCCAATAAGCTGAGTACATGTAAAGTAAGTGAGATAAAGTGTATAAATTGCCCAGAACACTGCTAGGCACATGGTACAGCCTCAGTACTTGTCTGTAGTTGGTGGTAGCATTAGAACCTGCAGCCTTTCAGAAATATCCCCAACCAGACTTCCAGTCTCTGCCACATTTCCCTACTTAGTTTGCATATTTCTGTATTTACTTGTCTCTTCCATGAAAATTTCTTTGACATTTCCATGAATATGTTAGTCTGTTTTCACACTGTTGATAAAGACATACCCAAGACTGGGCAATTTACAAAAGAAAGAGGTTTAATGGAATCACAGTTCCACATAGCTGGGAGGCCTCATAATTGTGGTGATAGGAAGAAAGGCATGTCTCACATTGTGGCAGACAAGAGAAAAGAGCCTTTGCAGAGAAACTCCCCATTATAAAACCATCAGATCTCATAAGACTTATTCACTATCATGAGAACAGCACAGGAAAGACCTGCCTTCATGATTCAATCACCTCCTCCCAGGTCCCTCCCAAACACGTGGGAATTCAAGATGACATTTGAGTGGGGACACAGCCAAGCCATACCATGCTGCCACAGCCCCTCCAAAATCTCATATGCTCATCTTTCAAAACCAATCATGACTTCCCAACAGTCTCCCAAAGTTTTAATTCATTAAAACATTAACTAAAAAGTTAATGAGTCCAAAGTCTTATCCAAGACAAGGCAAGTCCCATCTGCCTATGAGCCTGTAAAATCAAATACAAGTTACTTACTTCCTAGCTACAATGGGTGTACAGGCATTGGGTAAATACAGCCATTCCAAATGGGAGAAATTGGCCAAGACAAAGGGGCTACAGGCCTTGTGCAAGTCCAGAATCCAGTGGGGCAGTCAAATCTTCAAGCTCCAAAATGATCTCCTTTGAATCAGTGTCTCACATCCAGGTCACGATGATACAAGAAGTGGGCTCTGTCAACCTTGGACAGCTCCACACCTGTGGTTTTGCAGAGTATAGACCCCCTCCTGGCTGCTTTCAGGGCCTGGTATTGAGTGTCTGTGGCTTTTCCAGGCACACGGTATAAGCAGTAGGTGAATCTACTATTCTGGGGTCTGTAGAATGGTGGCCCTCTTCTCACAGCTCCACTAGGTGGCACCGCAGTAGGGACTCTGTGTGGGAGCTTCAACCCCACATTTCCCTTCTGCACTGCCTTAGCAGAGGTTCTTCATGAGGGCTCCACGCTTGCAGCAAACCTGTCTGGGCATCCAGGCATTTCCATACATTCCCTGAAATCTACGTAGAGGTTCCCAAACCTCAATTCTTGATTTCTGTGCACCAACAGGCTCAACACCATGTGGGAGCTGCCAAGGCTTGGGACTTCCAACCTTTGAAGAAGTACCTTGGCCCCTATCAGTCACAGCTGGAGTGGCTGGGACACAGGGAACCAAGTCCCTAGACTGTACACAGCAGAGGGACCCAGCCCATGAAACCATTTTTTTTCTCCTAAACCTCCCAGGCCTGTGATGGGAGGGGCTTCAGCAAAGGTCTCTGACATGCCCTGGAGACATTTTCCCCATCATCTTGGTGACTAACATTCAGCTCCTCATTACTTATGCAAATTTCTGCTACTGGCTTGAATTTCTCCTAAGAAAATGAGATTTTCTTTTCTCTTGCATTGTCAGGCTGCAAATTTTCCAAACCTTTACGCTCTTTCCCTTTTAAAACTGAATGCCTTTAACAGTACCCAAGTCACCTGTTGAATGCTTTGCTGCTTAGAAATGTTTTCCACCAGATACCCCAAATAATAAGTTCAAAGTTCCACAAATCTCTAGGGCAGGAGCAAAATGCCACCAGTCTCTTTGCTAAAACACAGCAAGAGTCACCTTTGCTCCAGTTCCGAACAAGTTCCTCATTTCCATTTGAGACCACCTCAGCCTGAATTTCATTGTCCATATCATTACCAGCATTTGGGTCAAAGCCATTCAACAAGTCTCTAGTGAGTTCCAAACTTCCCCACATTTTCCCGTCTTCTTCTGAGCCCTCCAAACTGTTCCAGCCTCTGCCTGCTACCCAGTTTCAAAGTCGCTTCCACACTTTTGGGTGTCTTTTTAGTAGCACCCCACTCCTGGTACCATTTACTGTATTAGTCCATTTTCATGCTGCTGATAAAGACACACCCAAGACTGATCAATTTACAAAAGAAAGAGGTTTAATGGACTCACAGTTCCACATGGCTGGTGAGGCCTCACAATTATGGCAGAAGGTGAAAGGCATGTCTCACATGGCAGCAGACAAGAGAAGAGGGCGTATACAGGGAAACTCTGCCTTATAAAACCATCAGATCTCATGAGATTTATTCACTATCGCAAGAATAGCACAGGAAAGATCTGCCCCTGTGATTCAGTTACTTCCCACCAGGTCCCTCCCACAACACATGGGAATTCAAGATGAGATTTGAGTAGGGACGAAGCCAAAGCATATCAATTAGTTTGTCCCAAGTATAGACTATAGATTTCTCTTTCTTTACATTTTTATGATTCCTAGTGATAATGATGATGATTTTCAAGTTAGCTAAAATTACTGATGACCTATTAAAATACCAGGCATTCTTCTAAGTACATGCCTTGCATGCATTATTTTATTTATTCGTCACTGCAACCCTGAGAGGTAATTGCAGAAGGTGAAAATGGGGCTTTCTGTGGAATTTGCCCAAGATCACTCAGCTTGTGTCAGATGTGGTGTTGGAACACGGCACTAAACAACAAGCAGAAGAAACTAGCTGGGCCTGCCCTCATGTCCTGAGAGGGGAATCACATACACAGTAGAACATGTGTTCATCCTTTACTGCATGCCTTGTCTGGATACGTTTTTTCTTTGTGAAATTAGGACAGTTAATGCAGTTCCCTTCACTGTGTTCGTTGCACAGAAGATACGGTTTGTAATCCCATCACATATCTGCAAGATGAAAACCAGCTTTCTTGGTTCAGCAGGTAAAATCAATGCTTCAAATAGAAAGCTTTAAACTTCAGTTATTGAATGCAGTGGTCCAAACACAAACTCTGGTTGTCCAGGCAAAAATATCAGCAAAAATCCCTTTGTCTGTTTCTAATTAAGCCTATTTCCAGATCTTCTGCCTTAGTCATCCCACTCGGACAAGTGTTCATGTAATGAATCAGCAGGGAGCATCTGGATGCTTTTGCTTTGATCGAAATGCTCTATGGTCTTACATTCCCAGAGGCAGTTCAGGACTATATGACTTATGGCCGCCAGGTTGTTAACTTCTATGAGTGATTGGATCCTATGGCTTAGCTGTTGGTAAATGCAGGGCTTGATATATCTCAACACACCTTACATATTATGATTCCTAGTGATAATAATGATGATTTTCAAGATAGCCAAAATTATTGATGACTTATTAAATTACCAGGCATCCTTCTAAGTTGTACGTACCCATCTTCCTACAACGTCACTGCTGCATCTTTGCAACTAGTGACATCTGAATTAATGAGGTGCTACTCAAGTGCACAGACTCCCCCAAATAATGACAAAGTACATGGAAAAATATTTCCATGGCTCTAACTAGGGTACCAGTTTTTTCTTGCTTACAGTGCTGCATTCTACTCAGCTGATTACAAGGACTTCTGTTATGATTTGGCCAGTTGTAGGTATGTGGAATTTTATTAGCACTTCATTTGCAAGTAAAGTGCTTCCCTGGAATGCAGGTGCACTAATATATATAACATGCACATCCTCAGGGAGAACATGAATAACAATTCAGATTTTTATTTGCTTATTATTTATAGATTGGCTCACATTGTTAGGGAAATGCTGGATCACAGTCTGATTTGAAACTGTTCTGCCAGTGTATGGGATTTTATATCTTTTCTGATCCTTTCTTTGGCCAAGGGCATGGAGATTAGATTTGTTTTCATGAACTACTGCTTGTCATCCCTTTCTACCTGAAATTAGAATACACGCAAGGCAGTAGAAAGAAGCTGGGCAATATATATCTGTAGAAATGGCTGCAAAACTGGGGATAATGCAGCTTTGCCTTTATCTTGGCTTCCATGCACAGTGCCATGGTGATTAGAGACTGGGAAATGGCAAATCCTCTAGAAATGACCTCTGCTATATTTCCCCCAAACTGGGGATAATGTAGTATTGCCTTTACCTTGGCTTCCATGCACAGTGCCATGGTGATTAGGGACAGGGAAATTGCAAATCCTCTAGAAATGACCTCTGCTATGTTTCCTATTACCCAAACCTATGTGTTCAAAACACAAGTACATTTCAGGGAAAACAAATGGGGACTTGTTCTCTGGATTTCAGCGAGCCTGCCTCCTTTAAAAATTCCTTTTAGATCTAGCTGTTCTGAATATTTCATGGTTGTATATATTTAATTAATTTCCATGCCTTTCTGGCATCATTTTTAATGTGCTCATGATATTTATTCTGCTAGGCAACTCTTGGTTAATGACGTCAGTGGTAGACTCAAGGCATGCTGGATGGCCACATTGGAATTGGCTGAATAATGAGCTATACTGTTCACTAAGCCCCCTACACTGTGAGACACAGAGGTAGGCCCTTAAGCATGTTACCTCTGTTCCTATCACAGGCAGCCAGATGTGTATAATCATCCACAATTTATTGAGGAAGAAACTGAGACTCAACCAGTCTTGTAAATTACTTTAGCAAAGTCATACACCAGCTAACTGGCAGAGCTAGGATTCCAACTCAAATGTAACCCTCCAAGTCCCAGCCTAGTATTGTCACCTCTTAGACCCCACAAAGGCTTTTGAACCATGGAACCTCACTTTTTTCAAAGGTACAAGTGGGAAAATAATACCTCTGCTGTTTAATTTCCTGTGACAACACAGAAAACAATTGAAATAATACATGAGAAAATGCTTTCTAAGACTTCTAGAGCTACAAATAGGAGCGGCATTACTGTAATGAAGTAGATTAGGCACATATAATACCCAAACAGTCTAGAATCTGGAATCCTTATGGCTTGCCAAAGCAGGTAGATCACAAGGAGCTATAGCCTGGAAGCTAAAGACTACGTCTCGCTCCACATATAATCCTGCCTATCTCCTGACTTGAAATAAAATTTTTTTCTTGCCGTGATTTCATGCATAGTGATTGAAGATTAAATTTTTATGGTTAATGTTGCCAATTGTTTTGGTGACTTTATGACTCATTCTCTCCAGGTCTCTCTCTCCATGTATACAAATAAAACTTTTAAAACATGCCATTTGTGCAAATGGATCAAGTTCTTCTTCACATTTTTGTATTTAAAGGTAAAATACATTTAAAGTATCTTCCAGATCAGGGGTTTAAGTCTCATCACCCCCAAACAATTGTCATAAGCGGCTCACAATTTTCAGACTATTACTATTCAGAAGAGCGCTGTCACTGCCCACCCCTGACTCCATCAGAATCCATAAAACATGAGCAGGCTGCATAATTCCCTCCTTAACTCTATCACCTCTCTAATCACATTTATTTTTAACACATTCATCAGGACACCAAGCAGAACTCTGGGTATTTCTTTGGTCTTTGATTTGCACATTAAGCTTTCCAGCTTTTGAATTTTTGAAATAAGTGGTAATTCTGGGGGAAGTATTAAGAGAGAGGAACTGACATGGCTTCACGTAGACACTCCTTGTTGGATTTCTGAGTCTGCTACTGTCCGTGGTCCCCTGAAACTTACAACTGGTGATGATCAATACTTAGGAAGACAACTCAGGATAGGCGTCAGCTGTGGCGTATCTGAGAACAGCCTACTGCTTGGGAGAGAATGAGATTCGTCACCCCACCCGCTGTCACCTTCTGCCAGTCCTACTGTTCCCCCACCCTACATGGATCGTCATGGTGTGGCTCTTGCCTGGCTTATCAAGAAAAACTAAATGTGACAAGTAAGCAAAATGTACAATGGAAAGGCAGGTATAATTCTAATATAGGAGAATACTTTAGAATACTAACATTTAAAAAGATGCCAATAAATTTGAAAATTAATATGAAGTAAACCATTTCTGAAATGAAATTAATTACCAAATCAAGAAAAAAAATAGAAAACCTTAGACAACCTATAAATATTAATAACACTTGTATGAAGGGAGACTCCAAAACTCCTCTTCAGAGTTTATATGCAGCACCGTTATTCAAAGAGCTTGGGCACCAGAAAACTTAGACTGCATGGGTGGGCCCATTTCCTAAGGAACTGACATTCTCAGAGACAGGCTGGATGGTATGCCTGCCCTGATATGAAAGGCAAAACATTAGTTTTATATCTAATGTGAAAGGTAAAACATTAGTCTCTGTGTAAAGCTGGGAGTCTCAGCGTCAATAATAATTATAGCAGTAATGACCACTGTGACCATAATGAGTGTCAATTATTGAGCACTTGCTGTGATTCAGGCACTTTACATACATTATCTCATTCCATTTATTGCACGTATTAAGCCTGTGAACTAGGTAATATTATCCCGATTTTATAAATGGAGACCTAACACTGAAAGAGATGACAGGATCTGCTGAAGGTCGTCTTGCTAGTGATTGGTAAATCTAGGCCCAGGTCTAACCAACTTGGAGTGTTTTGCTAAGTGATCTGATTTGGGAGCACTTCTCTTCAAGATGCAAGAAGGCAGAACAGAATACAACAAATAAAAGCTATGATTTGGGGCAGCTGAAAGGAAACGCATTTAATCTATTTCTATGACTGAGAATTTTTTCTATTAGTTTAACTGAGGATTGTTACATAACATTGCTGCTATACCTGGAATGTAATTTCATTTAAATGTGATTACAGTGACCTTTTGCAGAGGACATTGAGTAAAATTATGCCTTTTTTCTTTATAGTGTGCAATTCATATAGTCTTTATTGCTTTTCTCTAGGATTTTGTCTCTAGGCTTTTACAGTCCACACTTGGATTACACATTCCTAAATGCTCGAGTGAAAATACTTAACTGACTAATACTTAATTAGTTAATTATTATTGTGTGCATAAATAGAGGGGCTGTAAACTCTCCATCACTGCTTCCCCAGGGCCTGCCACTGAGCCTGGAACATAGTAGGTGCACAGCAAATGTGAAGTGAGAGCTTGAAATACCTGGCATGGTGCTGAACTCCATAAATATCAGTTGACATGTCTTCTCCTGACACACACACAAAAAACAAGTTCAAAACACAAGTAAAACATGATTTATGATTTATTTCCCCAAGAGAGATATCCACCCATCTCTGTCCCATTGCCTGGTTTGTTTGCTTCAAAGATAGAGCCATCTACAGAGGGTGAAGACAAGCCCAATGTTGTAATTGAGGGACCTAGGGAATTGGCTGGGAGCAATTCAAATAGGAAATGAGGTTCAATGTTGCCTGCGCCACGAAGACAAAAGAGAGTGAAGACACTGTTGATTGCTTCCAGCATTTTAAAAAATTTTTTATATTTTTGAGATGGAGTCTCGCTCTGTCGCCCAGGGTGGAGTGCAGTGGCACAGTCTCAGCTCACTGCAACCTCTGCCTCCTGGGTTCAAGCAATTCCCTGTCTCAGCCTCCCAAGTAGCTGGGATTGCAGGTGCCTGCCACCATGCCCCGCTGATTTTGGTATTTTTAGTAGACACTGGGTTTCACTATCTTGGCCAGGCTGGTCTTGAACTCCTGACCTCATGATCCACTTGCCTCAGCCTCCCAAAGTGTTGGGATTACAGGCGTGAGCCACCACACTTGTCCAGAAAACATTTTTAATGGTTTCACATACCACTAGATTGCAAACTTCTTAAATACAGTGATTGTGCAGCTCATGCAACACCTTGCCTTAAGAATGCACTAAGTAAATGTCTGTCCAAATGAAATGGAACATCTACCCAGTATTTTTGGGTGTTGGATTAATTTGGGGGTGGACTGGTCTCTTTCATAGTCGCTGTCATCATGAATGCCATTGCACAGTAAGGAGCTAATTGGCTGATGTGTATGACAATTGGTTGCAAATGCTGAAAGGCAGAAATTGTGGATGGAAGGAAGATTTGAACAAAAGGTTTGTAAACCAAAGATAGTAGGGAAGTTTGAGCAGATAAGTCCAACAAGAACTCCAAGCTGCCAAGCCTCCTGCATTCTGGAATGGAAATCTCCCGATTTAGTCTTCTGTTCCTCTCCCCTTCTACTGTCTAATTGACTTTCTTTTCCCTCCAGGGCACTATGGAGTCTAATGAGCTGTTAAATATTTTGAGATTCTTAGAAAAATAATCATAGCACTTTTAATGCCTTTCTTTTTATTCAGAGAGGATGACAATGTTATACATGAGACTATGCATGCATAAAAATGGGATGCAGAAATAACATAGGAAGAAAGAATGGAAGTTGGAAGAAACAGTGTTAGAAGCCATCTCTTAGGAAAAGGTTCACTTCTTTTAAAACAAAGCTGGATGGAAGTACTGATTGTGAAAGACTATATTTCAGAGATCCTGAGTTACTTACTAGATAGCATAAGTTACTTTGTTCATCTTATAAAGTACTCCTACTCCCCAAATTCTCTTTCTCCCTCTTCAGACACACACAGACACACACACGTACACGCACGCACGCCACCCTGACCCAGGCCAGATGAAATCTCTCAAAAACTCTAAGTACTACAAAGATAGTTGTGTGTGCTGTGTGTGCCATGTGTTATAGAAATGAAAATACTACTAAGTGACAAATTATAAAATGTAAATTTTCAAAATTTTACTAAATATAAGTATAAGCCAATAATAAAATATCTTCGTAGCCTTTCTTAACTTTTTCTATTTTTGGTACTCCTGCTTTTCTAGTGCACTAAGCCAGTGTTCACTTTGCCTATTGGATATCCCTCGACTAATATACTCTCTTCTGCATTCTTCACCCCACTTTTCTCCTTTACTTATAAAGTAATCCACACAAATAGCCCCCTTCCTTTATTTACTGATAGGTTCATTTCTTTTCTCTATGCCTCATGTTATTTTCCTCTCATGTCTGAAGAAAAACTGAAGATTCTATTTCAAAAGACAGATGAACTTGGTGCCCTAAGAGTTACATTATTTCCTCATTTGTATGACATGTTTTATACCTTCAGTCTAAAACCCTTCTAGAATAGCAAAGATAAGTACCTCTTTTTCAGTTGAGTTTCTTTTTTTTTTTTCTTTTTGGAGCATGCTTCATAGACACAGAGTCCATTTTATTTTTTTGAGCTTATATGCATTTATGTGACTGAGACAGATTTGGTTTTAGATAATCACCATCTAATAAAGTTCTATGCCATTACATGTGAAGGATGGGCAAGTGCTGGTACTACATTAGTAGGTTTTTAATTGTTGAAAAAGTGAAATCTTGTCAGTTGCAGCTGGATAAGTGTTAACAGAAAAATGTCTTACACTAACTGGTCCCTTGGAGAAATGGCAAATTTTCTACTCTGCCTCCACTAGCCAAAACAGGGAAGGCTTTCTCTGTCTCAGTGGGGCAGCTTTCTAAAGCAAAGTGAAATACTTGGCCACCTCTTCCCGAAGGTAACCCCAACTCCTCAATGTGGTCAAGAACAGCTTGTGTAAGCTCAGTGGTCTACTGAGATGAAAGTCCTTTGTATTCCCACTGAAAATTAAGTGTCCTTGTGTCAATCCAGGGAAAAGCAGGCACCAAGACTAAATGAAAGTCATGAGGATTTTATTAAGAGAAATATTTGTGTGAAAGGAGGTCAGCAGGGAATTGGAGAAGGTTGAAGAGCCACCTGCCATGCAAATCAGACCCCAAGTAAGGGAGAGGGGAGAGAAAATCAGATGAAAGTGTCTTAGACTGCTCTGCATTCTAAGCCAGTAGGGAGTCATTCAGCCAATATTGGGCAACAAACAAATCCTTTGCTGCAGGAATGGGTCTACCTTCACATCCTACTTATGGGTTTAGCATGGCCTCAGCACAAATGCGATGATGATTTCAAAGCGAAACATCTGAGGTGCCCAGTGATTGCACTCTCTGTAGTAAGAGGTCCTTGAGACATATTTACGTGACCTCCACAATCCATGCCTTGGCCTTGTCCATGCAGGTGCAGGGAGCAACTCCTCCACTGGGCTCTCTTCCTCCTGATGGAACAGATGAAGGAGGTTAGTGGGATGATTTACAGATGCTCTGGCTGCTGTTGACCTTGGTGCCACAACTGGTAAGTACCCTCTTCCTCATCCATTATCCATTCTAAATTCCTCTCATCCTGAGCTGTTACCTTGGGTCATGGTAACCTATCTGGTAGTGTGATCCAGATCTTTGTATCTGAACAACACGAAAAGTTGATTTTCATACCCTTCTCACTAGGGATGTTGCACCTGTCTGTTCACAGTTAATAGGCAGTGCCAGGAGGTGGTTCCATAGATCTCTTGGGTTCCCCATGTATCCTGCCTGTCTCCATTGTGTAAAAGCAGCTCTACCCTCCTGCTGGTCGAGGACAATTACATATCAGGATGGTAATTCTTCTTTTCACCTGCAATCCCAGGGTAAAGAGTGGAAAGTGCCCTGGTGACAGCCGTAACTTGTACTTCAATGGTGACTTTGCCGTGTCCCCTTTGTAGAATGTGTCCCTTACAGGACCAAGACCTGCAATCCTGCAGAGGCTAGGGTTTCAGGGACAGGAAACACATTGGGAGTGATATGTGGAGACACTCCTGTTTCCATCCCTTGGTTCCTGCACTCGTGTATCTTATTGGAAATGGTGCCTTACAACGTCTCTGTAAATGTACTGCCTCCTGAAGGATGTATCCCATTCTTTCAGAATATTTCCTGCAAGCTGGCATTTCAGCTGCCAGATTGTCTCACAGATAAGGAGCATGAGATATTATCCTCTACATTCTGTCTCTTGTTGGCTGTGAATGGCTCATAAGAGCTTTAACTCCCTTCGTTTACAGCCTTTGATAGGCAGAAAAAGGCTTCAAGCAGAGTGACACCTGTCCTTGAAATCAGAAGCCATCGGTCCTTGTGGGAATTGTCCACCAAAGTTGCAGTTGACATTTAGGATAGACAAACAAGTATTTCACTGGCTTTTGGCATTGCCCCTTAGTTTCCTGACAATCCCTGCTAACTTCTGAGCATCTTCCTGTAAAAAGAAAAAAAAAGTATGATGTGACTTCATATTGCTTGCCTTTAAAAAATATGCTTAATTTTCCAATTGGATTTCTCTTTATGTCAGCTTCCAAGTCATTTAACACCTCCCTGTCTTACCAACACTCTAGAATTAAGCGTCAAAGATTCGTAATTATTTTTTATTAGCAGATATAGCTAGCCTAAAATTTTATAGGTTTTCCTTTGTCACAGACACCTCCCTTACAAAGGAAAATTAATTTAAATTCTAAAACACATGTAAGTGAAGCATAATTTACTTTTGAAACAGCTACAAAATGACTATACCATGTGGATTCCAAGTGCTACTGTCTGCCTCACTCTGGGCATTGAGTTGTAAGTCATTCAAGGTGTATCTCTGATCACAGGGGAAGGGAAAGGGAGAAAGTGAGCAGGAAAATACATCCTCAGTGATTTTAATCTCAGGATGTGAACCTTTCTTGTCCAATATATGCATAAATTCCTGGGGATTTCCTCACACGAAGAATTGTATGTCCAATGATGCTTGGTGACCTATCAGGCACAGTTGTAAGGGACTATGATTTAGAAAAAGGGGGATTTATGTTTTGTCCTTCACAACTGATCCCTTTTCCAAGCCTAAAATCGAGCTGAATCAGTAAGTTAAAGAAAACGCACATCCCTTGTAAAGTCAGATGCCCCACTGGCTTGGTTTATTTCCCAAAGGAGAAAATGGGTAATTTAAATAATGTGGCTTAACTTGTCTTATACATGCCCTTATATCATCAGTGATTTTAAATTCTAAGACAATGGATACAGAGTGCAGGCTCTGAAAACTTGAGGTTCAAGTCTGTCTCATTGTAGAAGCTTAGGGTCCACTTACTAGATGAAAGCAATAGAAAGGGAGGTGCTTTCAGCTCTCATATTTTAAGAAACCCGGGGACAAGATCCCTAGTTCTGCTTTCAGGAAATTTTTATTGTGATATAAATTGAAAAACAGAGCACCTTTCTCCCCTGGATTCTAGGAATTGGGTCTACGTTCCTCTAGAAAGTTGACAAATTATTTATCTGTCCTTTTTCCTGCCTGAATTATCAAGTATAGTGACATGAGCCCAGCCTCTGGATCACCCAATGACTTAAGAGTTGCCATTTAGAATGGGAGGCAAATACTAAAGGCTCACTCTACTAACATTTTAAATCTGATCTGCTACTTATTTTTGTGAGTTATATGTAGTATATTGATAATCACAGATTATACATATATTGCTTACTAGGTGATAGAGATAGATAGATAGATAGATAGATAGATAGATAGATAGATAGATAGATAGATAGATAGATAGATAGATAGATAGTAGATAGGCAGATACTCATTTAATTCTTACAAACACCTATGGGATGCTATTTTGTTCCTAAGTTATCACTGAAAATACTGAAGCATGAAGTAGTTAAGTAATTTGCCTGAGGTCATGTGACAATTATCTTACAGCCAGCAGCTGGGAGGGGAACCACCAAGTTCCGATGTCACTGTCTGTGCCCTTAACTGCTACACCACACTGCCCTTTCTCTGTTAGAAACTATAAGGGTTGAAACTGTCCCTTTTCTGTTAGAAATCACAGACTATGTTACACATGGTCAACATTTGTAATCTACCTATTATCTAGTCAGAAGATAAATTATCTACATTTACAAATTAGTAAATTCAGAATTCAAATGGTCAGGAGCTTTCAGTTTGCTTACCAGTTCCAACTGAATGGCAGTGGCCATTTGGAGGGTGTGTGGGGAACTACTTTTGGAGACAGTGGGAAATAGTGTGACCAACCCTCTCAGATCCCTGTCCACATCTCCTTAGCACCCAGTGGTTCCGCATTTGCTGACTCTGGAACTTCCAACTGCAAACACCTTTGCTTAGGGACTTTCTGTGTCCTCTGGAACTCTCTTCATTAGTGTGCATTGAGCAGGTGGAAAGTGCCTGGCTCCTAATGCCCCTGGGAACAGTCAAAGACTGGATGGAGTTGGTGGGAAAATATTCCAGGCCTCATGCCCTTGTGGAGGGGAGCTCTGAGGCATGCTCTGTGTGCTCTGCACAGGTCCCTGGCAGGCCTGAGCCCCACCTGCCTATGGAGTTAACCTACTCACTAATGTGCCAAGCACTGGTTTCTTTCTGGTCCTTGTCTTGCTTCCCCATTCACTTACCACAGCTTCCTGGTAAGTCAAATCCATTTCTTAAACTCAGTTCTTCATCTCAGTGTCTGTTTCTGGGGCACCTAACCTAAGACAAATGCCATGAACGATTAGTGATGCCTAGTAGGGGCGCAAAACAGGGAAGTGGCTATTTGCCTATCAGGTGTTTGGCAACCTTGAATTACGTGGCAAGTATGTAAGACTTAGTGCATGACTGTAGAACATTAGGTTGTTATGTGTGAAATTAGGGAATAAGAGCTACCTCACAGGCTTTAGGAAAGATTTACATGATTCTCTTGCTTGTGGTTTTCTTTCAACAATAACAGATTGTGTTGATAAGTAAAGTTACTGAGAAAGTAGATTGATGCATCTGTCCAAGGATTGGCCTGCAGAAAATCATTTCCCTACTTCCTCAAGGATTCAGGAAGGGCTGGGCCAATTCTGGCAGATCCCATTCCTCAGGCCTTCAGGAATGGTTATTACCATCATGAGATGGATAGAACAAATAGGGGTGGATTAAATTATAACATGTGCCCCAAGTCATTCTAAATATGAAAGTACTTTTCAAAACCTTAAGGATGTGGGTAGCATACTACTGGCAAAATGCTGAAGTCTCCTGATTCAATCCAGTGACAGGTGGAGAAGCAACACACAAAAAAGGTATCAGAGAATGGAGAGGGCTCTGGAAACAAAAGAGAGTCAGAGAGACCTAGTTATTTAGGCTCACTAGGCCTCAGTTTGTCCATCTATAAACAGAGATAATAATGGAATTCCCAAGGTTGTGGCAAGAATAAATGTAATGCAGTGCCAGACACGTGATGTTCACTCAGTGTATGCAAGCTGTATTGTTATTAATAATATTATTACTATTTGGTTTAAGCTACCTAAATTAGCCTTATATCATCCATAAGATTATACTGTAGTTTATTACGTAATTACATTGGTAGGTTGAAATGACATTTGTTGGTTGAAATTGATTGCTGTAGTCTTTTCATTGTGTTCAAGGGTGCCAGAGTTCAACAGTTGGGACCTGTTTCAAGGAAGGAGTGGCCATTTGTGTCAAATATTGCTGAAAGGTGAATGAAATTCTATTAACTGTAATGTAGGATTTACTATGTAGTAATCCAGTTGTGTTTCCCCTAATAAAGGACTGTTGCTAAAAGTCTATGCAATTCTTCCTGCTGCTGAAAGACAACATCTTTTGGTGAGGAATATGTGAGGTTCTGTTTTACAGGAAGTTGGCAGTGCACACTCATCCTCATGAGCTACTGGAAACCAATTACGTTTGGTCTTCACTGTGGAATTTGAGTAGTGCCTGTGGTTAAAATGGCTGCTTTGGGAAAAGAGGCTAATGTTTGTCCTGCTGTTTCCTGGAACTCAGTGGCTTAAAGTGGTTTTGTTGAAGCAAATAAGATGAAAGAACCTCAAGAGGAGGCTGGAGTTTTTGATGGTCTGTGAAGGCCAATGTGGTCCCCTTCTTTCCAGGATTAGGACAGCTCAACTCCTGAAATTATGAAGGGAAATCTTTGTGGCAAGATCATCTTCCACTCTGTAGAGTCAGCTGCCTCTGGAGAGCCTGGTGTTTGTATCATGGGGCTGTGACAGCTCTCAAAGTATTACAAATTAGGGGAATTTCTTGCATGAAATATTGTACAATGGCCTTCACTGGTTTTATGTTTTATGATACTTCTAGAACTATATTCATTTTCCTTGTGTTTTAAAAATTATAGTATAATTTTCCCTCTACACGCACACACACACACAGCCTTTTTATAAAATATAAATGTTTGGAAAAGAAGAAGAAAAATGCTCATATTCCCACCGTTGAACCCAGTACTTATTTTCCATGTTCACTAGATGTATTTATATACATTTTTACAAAGTTGTCATAATTGAAGTGTATTTTTATATCCTTTTTGTTGAACATTTTATCATAAGAATTTTTTATAAAATTTTTTCATGTTCCTGGACAGATTGTGTAGTTCTTACTTTTATTAGCCAGATAATATTCCATTAAGTGATGTCACCACAGCTTTCTGCACCATTCCACTAGTGTTGGATGCTTCCAACAAATTACTTCCAACTTGCTCATTATTGTGAATATTACAGCAATAGGCATTTTTTTCTATGTGACTTTTTTGAGCCTTTGAGCTCTTTTCTTGGGCAAGATCCCAGCAGAATGTATTGACATAGGACTTAAGAAGAAATCATGTAGGCAGATAGTCAGGGTATAGAAGTCCTCAGTAAGGCTTTTCTTTTTAATGAAAAGCAGCCCCAAATCATTTTCCAACAAAGAGCAGCGTATAAAGTTGAGCTGCAAATATAGACAAGCAAGCTGGGAGCTTGCATGGGTGAATGCCGGCAAGAACTAAGGTTTAGATATGTTCAAGATGGTAGCTCAATCTTCCCTTCTCTGACAGCCACATGTACTGTAAGGAGCAGACAAGATGGTGCTGATCAACTGGAAAGCCCAGTTGCATAATAAGATTAAAGTGGGGTAGCCAGACTTCCCCTTGCACTATGTAAACATCATACCTGATCAAACCAATCTCTGGCTCTATGTAAATTAGACACTGCCTCCTCAAACCGGACTATAAAATCTGGTACATTCACCACCAGCCAGTCCTTTCTGCTCGGAGACCCCTTTCTCTACAAGGAAAGCTGTTTCTCCTCTTCTCCTTTGCCTATTAAACCTCTGCTCCTAAACTCCTCATGTGTGTCTGTGTCCTAAATTTTCCTGGTGCATGACAATGAACCCCAGGATATATACCCCAGACAACACAGCCGCTTCAGTATGACTCTTTAGAGGATACAGTAGGAGATGGAGCAGGTGTGTAAGTGAAGGAAACTGAGAAGCAGCAGCCACAGGGGAGGGCAGCCTGAGAGTGTGGAGCCCCCAAAGTTGAGTCACGAATGTTACAAACAGTGCTTCGTTGTTTGTGTCAAATGCTGCTGAAAGGTGAATAAAGTGAAGGCAGGAAATTGATCATTGGGAATTCCAGGCACTGTGGGTAAGCACCTAGATGACCACAGATAGCCACAAGTCCTACTTTCCTAGAACCGAATGTCTAGTGGGAGAAACATGAGCATACCACCATGTGGTTAGTGTTTAATTATAATAGGAGACAGTTGCTCTGATGGAAAGGAATATAGTTCTATGAGAATACAGGTTATTTCTGACTTAAAATGGTTGACCTACAGTTTTTGACTTTACAATGGTGCAAAAGCAATACCCATTCAAGAGAAACTATACTTACAATTTTCATCTTTTCCTGAGCTGGCAATATGCAGTACCATAGTCTCAATGCTGGGCAGTGGCAGTGAGACATTGTGTTTTCCATTTTGTATAGTATTCAATGAATTACATGAGATATTCAACAGATTATTATAAAATTGGCTTTGTCGCTCATGCCCATAATTCAAGCACTTTGGGAGGCCCAGGCAGGCGGATCACGAGGTCAGGCGATCGAGACCATCCTGGCTAACACGGTGAAACTCAGTCTGTACTAAAAATACAAAATAAATAAATAAATAAATAAAAAATAATTAGCTGGGTGTGGTGGTGGGTGCCTGTAGTCTCAGCTACTCGGGAGGCTGAGACAGGAGAATGTCATGAACCCAGGAGGTGGAGCTTGCAGTGAGCCGAGATTGTGCCACTGCTCTCCAGCCTGGACAAGAGAGTGAGTGTGTCTCAAAAAAAAAAAAAAAAAAAAAAAAAATTGGCTTTGTCTTTGATGATTTTGCCAAACTGCAGGCTAACATAAGTGTTCTAAACATGTTTAAGGTAGGCTTGGCTATTATGTTCAGTAGGCTAGGTGTATTAAATGCATTTTTGACTTAGGATATCTTCAAGTTATAGTGTATTTAACCGTGACATTTTCAAATTACAATGTATTTAACCCCATCATAAGTCAAGGGGTATCTGAATAATAAAGAAGAAGCTGACATAGAGTTGGAATGCAAACAACATGGTAGGCATACGAGACAGCATACACAAAGGCCCTGGGAAGAGAGAATTTGACACACTGGAGACCTGAAGATCAGTGAGCCTGGAGCCTAGACAGGGAGAGGAGAACTACAGTGGTGAGACTGAGTGGTAGGTGGGGCCCAGATCACACATAGCCTCACAATCCATTTTAAGGAGTTCAACATTACTTTAGGGAGGGATGTCGTCAGACATGTATTTTGAAAAGCTCACTCTGGCCAAAGTGTGAAAGGTGAATTGAAGGTGTGCTTGAGACATTTTGGTTTTTCAAGAACAACCACAGAAGACAAGGTGTAAAATTGGTGATGATGGAAATTGCTGTAACATCTTCCAAAATATTTTCTCATAAAGACTAAATAATAGTTACTGAAGCCACAGTTTTTTTAAATAACGCTCTAGTGATCATGCAGTTGATGTTACTGAAAAGCATATAAGAACTGGGTATAGAGTGATTCCTTCATGGAGAAAGTGTCACGTATGCACAAAAAATTTTTAGTTTCATCTCAGACTCTAAAGCAACAATCACAGCTCTTTACCAGCAATTTGCAACATGTAGAGTTGAAGACAGAATTTTTTCTGTCTTTGAGTTTCTTTTTAAATTTATTTTTAAATAAACCTTTATTTTGGGTTCGGGAGTATATGTTAAGGTTTGTTACATAGACAGACTCATGTTACAGGGGTTGGTTATACAGATTATTTCATCACCCAGGTATTAAACCCAGTACCCAATAGTTATCTTTTCTGCTCCTCTCCCTTCTCCCACCTTCCACCCTCAAGTAGACCCCAGTGTCCATTGTTCCTTTCTTTACTCATGTCTATGAGTTCACATCATTTAGCTCCCACTTATAAGTGAGAACATGCAGTATTTGGTTTTCTGTTCCTGCATTAGTTTGCTAAGGATGATAACCACCAGTTCCATCTATATTCCCACAAAAGACATGATCTCATTCCCTTTTATGGCTGCCTAGTATTCTATGGTATATATGTACCATGTTTTCTTTATCCAATATGTCATTGATGGGTATTTAGGTTGATTCCATGTCTTTGTTATTGTGAATAGTGCTGCAGTGATGGGATGGCTGGGTTGAATGGTAGTTCTGCTTTTAGCTCTCTAAGGAATCGCCATACTGCTTTGACAATGGTTGAACTCTTTGCCCTCCCAACAACAGTGTATAAGTGTTCCATTTTCTCCACAACCTTACCAGCATCTGTTATTTTTTGGATTTTTCATTATAACCATTTTGACTGGTGTGAGATGGTATCTCATTGTGGTTTTGATTTGCATTTCTCTAATGATAAGTGATATTGAGCTTTTTCTCAAATACTTTTGGCCTCATGTATGTCTTCTTTTGAAAAGTGTCTGTTCATGTCCTTTGCCCACTTTTTAATGGAGTTATTTGTTTTTCTCTTATAATTTTGTCTAAGTTACTTATAGATGTTCTATATCAGACTTTTGTCATATGTATAGTTTGTAAATATTTTATTCCCATTCCATAGGTTATCTGTTTACTCTGTTGAGTTTATTTTTCTTTGCAGAAGCTCTTAAGTTTAATTACATACCACATGTCAATTTCTGCTTTTATTGCAATTGTTTTTGGGGTCTCATGAAATCTTTGACCATTTCTATGTTCAAGATGGTATTGCCTAGATTGTCTTCTAGGGTGTTTATAGTTTTGTGTCTTAAATTTAAGTATTTAGTCCATCTTTACTTGATTTTTGATATTGTGAGGATAGGTTCCAGCTTCAGCCTTCTGCATATGGCTAGCCAGTTATCTCAGCTCCATTTATTGAAAATAGGGAGGCTTTTCCCCCATTGCTTGTTTTTGTCAGCTTTGTCAAAGATCAGATGCTCATAGGTATGAGAGCTTAAATTCCAGAGATTTGATAATATGAATTTTATATAAATTTTCTCAATTGTAATTTGCTGGCCATGAGGAAACAGCCAGACTGAAATGATGAGGAGTGTTGAGGGTGTTCTGAAGGAGACTGAGAGATGTGGTTGAAAACCTTGACTTTTCAGATTTTATCACTTAATATTTCACTTGACATTCAACAAGAGAAAAACCAGCTGAAATATTAGTACTTGAGGATAGTAGTCAGAACTTTATCTGTTGCAAATAACTCAAATTGACTTAAGTGAAAATAAATTTTTTTTGGTTACAAAACATGAAAGTCTTGAAGCAAGCCAGTTTTACTTTCAGGTACACTCAGGAGCACAAATAATTTTACTCATACTCAGCCCTTCTCTCAACTCTGTTCTCAGGTGCTCTTGCCACATAATGTCCCCTTGATGTCCCAAATTTGTGTCATACCATATGAAGTGTCCATAAAACACTACAATAATTAATAAGGGCATATACAAAACATTAATAAGGGCATATACCACATGTAAAGTGGTATAAATTAAAGATGGGTAAAAGAAGAAAGATAAGATAGTAAAAGGAAATCTAGTGACACTTAAATGTCTTAGGTTACAAATTTAGCTCTGGTTCTTTGGAGGTCTAAGAGATAGGATTTGTCAGTTTCTCCATTGACAGGGATCATTATTTTAAAATGATTCCCTTGATCTAAAGCATTTCTGGAAACCAGAATAGCCAGGAATTTCTCTTGCAGGATGTGATGGCTAATCTCCTCAAGAGCAAACAGCAGAAGGAACAGTGACACATTTCATGGGACCCCTTTGCGTAATAACTTTTGTGTATGATTATGCTCATTTTCAAGCATAATTCAGTCAAACCAATTCTGGAGGGACCAATTTTTCAAAAGATTAGATTTAAAAAATGATTGTGCTGGAGTAAAGAATTCAGCAATTGTTCTTTAGGTGATAAAGGCTGGGATATGCAAGGTTCAGAGTGCTGGTAATAATAGTTATAATAGCAGTGGTGCTAGTAATAATAACAGTATATTTATACCCATGATAATCATTTATTGTGCATTATGCTAGATGCTAAATGTTTGCATGTAAGAATTATCTCACTAATTGCTCAGAAAGGTCATAATACTATTATCGTTACCATGAGATTTCACTTTATGCAAATTGGAAATTGAAAAGTATAAAGATTTACCTTGTGCATAAAATATGAAATAATGTGAATCCCACATTACGTGCATCCCTATGAGAAAATTAGTCCTGAGTTATGTAAATTGTGAGTTGTGAGAAATCCTCAGTAACTCATTCCTAGCATAAAATGCTGCAGTCCAATATTCTCATATCACAGCCATGTAAGTTGAGGATTAATAAAGGCCCAAAACTGTCCCATTCATGAGGACTGAACTGAGATTTGAATTCGGCATTCCAGAGCAGCTGCTGTCTGAATTCCTTTTTATAAACCAGGAGCATTCTAGTGTACTACACAATAAATGATTTTTTTAAACTGGTCTAGTAAGTAAGTTGCATTGAAATGTGTATGTTGCTTACTTAGAAAAATGCATTTCACACATGGTGACAAATGGAACATGTAATAATATTGTATTCCTATACAGAGTTCTGCTCAAAATTGTGCCCACTTGCTTTTGAAAATTGCTTCCAAACAGCAAAGAAGGCCTGTCCAATAAGCCCACCTCAGATGAGATAAGAGAGTTAGAACTGGATCTCAACACCCCCAACCATCTCTGCCCATGGGTGATGATGAAACACCTTCTCTGAGGAGTGGTCACTGAAGAAAGGCAAAACCCTTTCTGTTCACTCCAGAAAAAGTTAAAGGTCTATATCTGCTGAGCCTTTAAATAAAAGAAAAAAATAATCTTAAAAGAAGAAAGCAAAAACCATTGAGTGCTATTTTAGATTACAGAGAAGAGGCAGTGGAGTAATTCATTGACCATTCTTAGCTTCTTAAATATATGATTCTGCTTCATTGCTCATTTTAAAGAACCAGAATTAGCTGGGCATTGTCACTCATATCTGTAATCCTAGCATTTGGGGATGCCAAGGCAGGCAGATCACTTGAGGACACAGTTTGATACCAGCATGGCCAAAACAGCAAAACCCCGTCTGTACACACACATACACACAAAATTAGCTGGGTGTGGTGGTGCATGCCTGTAATCCCAGCTATTTGGGAGGCTGAGGCATGAGAATTGCTTGAACCCAGGAGGCGGATGTTGCAGGGAGCTGAGATCACAACATTGCACTCCAGCCTGGGTGACAGAGTGAGACTCTGTCTCCAAAAACACTAACTAACTAACTAAATACATGAACCAAAATTAGGCCCAAGTCCAAGAAGGACGACCTCTGATTGAAGCAAGGGTCTAAGTGAAGTATTTGTTTAGAGACTCCAACCTTGACTGGGGTGTTTGTTCAACTGTAAAGCTACTTCTCAAGAAAAAAATCACCAGAGTTTCCAAAAAAGAAGTTTATTACTTCACAAGCCACCACATTAGCTGAAACAGCATTTCTGTATTCAGTACTATCAGAGATAGCCTAGCAGAAGGAGATAGAAAATGTCAGTGAAGTGAGAGGGTCATTACATTTTGGTATGATGTTGCTTCTTTGCTCCTTTTGCATGCCTATGCAACCAGCTCAGTTATTTTGGCTCAGTAGAGTCCTGCTGCTAAAACCATTTTTGGCCCAGCAAGTTTGCTGCTATCCAGCAAGAGAACAAATTAAAGGTAATGGGATGAATGAGAAATAATCACGCCCTTGACATTCCAGCTTTTGTATGACTTTTCTTGGTAATTTATTTGGCTGCTAATTTCTTGGCTGGTCAAGAGTAAAATTATGCCCCAGCTTCTTCTCATGAACCTCTGAAAGAAAGCCCTAGTCTTTGCTTTGGTCAAGATGTAATTTTGCCATCCTGATGTTTTACACCCTTGGGAGGTGTAGTAGTCCATTTTCATACTGCTATAAAGAACTGCCTGAGACTGAGTAATTTATAAAGGAAAGAAGTTTAATTGACTCACAGATCAGCATGACTGGAGAGACCTGAGGAAACTTAAAATCATGGTGGAAGCCAAAGGGGAAGCAAGACCTTCTTCACAAGGCAGCAGAAAGGAAAAGTGCTGAGCGATGGGGGAATAGCCACTTATAAAGCCATCGGAGCTCATGAGAACAAACTCACTATCATGAGAACACCACAGGCAAAACTGCCTCCATTATTTAATTACCTCTACTTAGTCTGTCGCTTGACAAGTGGGGATTATGGGGATTACAATTCAAGATGAGATTTGGGTGGGGACACAAAGCCTAACCGTATCATTCTGCCCCAGGCCTCTCCCAAATCTCATGTCCCTTTCACATTTCAAATCTAATTATGCCTTCCCAACAGTCCCCCAAAGTCTTAATTCATTCCAACATTAACCCAAAAGTCCAAAGTCTCATCTGAGGCAAGGTAAGTCTCTTTTGCCTATGAGCCTATAAAATCAAAAGCAAGATAGAATGAAGGTACAGGCATTGGGTAAATACACCCATTTCAAATGGGACAAATTGGCCAGAAGGAAGGGGCTACAGGGCCCCGTGAACATTCAAAATCCAGCAGGGCAGTAAAATCTTAAAGCTCTGAAATAATCACCTTTCACTCCATGTCTCACATCCAGGTCATGCAGATCCAAGAGGTGGGCTCCCATGGCCTAGGGCAGCTCTGTCCCTGTGGCTTTGCAGGGTTCAGTTCCCATCTTGGCTGCTTTCATGGGCTGGCATTGAGTGTGGCTTTTCCAGGTGCATGGTGCAAGCTGTCAGTGGATCTACCATTCTGGGGTCTGGAAGACAGTGGTCCTTTTCTCACAGCTCCACTAGCCAGTGCACCAGTGGGGACTCTGGGGACTCCAACCCCACATTTTCCTTCTGTACTGCCCTAGCAGAGGTTTTCCATGAGGGCTTTACACCTGCAGCAAACTTCTGCATGGGCATCCAGGTGTTTCCATACATCCTCTGACATCTAGGCAGGGGTTCCCAAACCTGAATTCCTGACTTCTGTGCACCTACAGGTCCAACATCTCATGGAAGCTACCAAGGCTTGGGGCTTGCACCATCTGAAGCAATAGCCTGAGCTCTATATTCGCCCTTTTTAGCCATGGCTGAGACACAGGGCACCAAGTCCTGAGTCTGTACAAAACAGCAAGGTCCTGGACCTGGCCCATGAAACCATTTTTTCCTCCTAGGCCTCTGGGACTGTAATGAGAGGGGCTACCATGAAGACCTCTGACATGTCCTGGAGACATTTTCCCTATTGTCTTGGCCACCAACATTTAGCTCCTCATTACTTATGGAAATTTCTGTAGCCAGCTTGAATTTCTCCCCAGAAAATGGGTTTTTCTTTTCTATCACATCATCAGGCTGCAAATTTTCCCAACTTTAATGCTCTGCTTTCCTGTTAAACATAAGTTCCAATTCCAAATCATCTCTTTGTGAATGCATAAAACTGAATGGTTTTAAGAGCACCCATGTCAGCTCTTGAATACTTTGCTGCTAAGAAATTTCTTCTTGCCTGATACCCTAAATCATCTCTCTCAAGTTCAAAGTTCCACAGATCTCTAGGGTAGGGGCAAAATGCCACCAGTATCTTTGCTAAAGCATAGCCAGAGTCACCTTTATTCTAGTTCCCAATAAGTTCTTCATCTCCATCTGAGACCACCTCAGCCTGGACTTTATTGTCCATATCACTATCAGCATTTTGGTCAAAGCCATTCAACAAGTCTCTAGGAAGTTCCAAACTTTCCCACATTGTTCTGTCTTCTTCTGAACCCTCAAAATTGTTTAAACCTCTGCCTGTTACCCAGTTCCAGTGTCACTTCCAGATTTTCAAATATCTTTATATCAGTGGCACACTCCTGGTACCAATTTACTGTATTAGTTCATTTTCATACTGCTATAAGGAACTGCCTGAGATTGGGTAATTTATAATGGAAAGAGGTGTAATTGACTCACAGTTCAGCATGGCTGGAGAGATCTCAGGAAACTTACAATCATGACAGAGGGTAAAGGGGAAGAAAGGCACCTTCTTTACAAGGCAGCAGGAAGGAAAAGTACTGAGCGAACAGGGAAGACCTCCTTATAAAACCATCAGATATCATGAGTACCAACTCACTATCATGAGAACACTATGGGGGAAACTATCCTTGTGATTCAATTACCTCCACCTGGTCTCTCCTTTGACACCTGAGGATTATGGGGATTACAATTTAAGATGAGATTTGGGTAGGGACAAAAAGTCTAACCATATCACAAGGCAATTCCTTTAGTTGAAGTAAGTACTGCTCAAAATTTGTAATGAAAAAATAAGGAGCTCAATTAATTAATCCAGCCAAGAGTATCTTTGTGGCCAAATCCGTGTGCCATTTAAAAGTAACAGGCTTATACCCAGTTTCTTTCCTTTTATGTCCTCATGTAGTAAGCTGCTTTAATGAATGAATGATGTCCACTTTTAAATTTATGTCATGTCTTTCACATAGTCTAAGTTCGACAGTTGAATTTTTGGTTCAAGATACAGGAGGGAAACAACCTCACCCTTTAAAACTAATCTTTTATTTTAATTAATTAATTTATTTATTTTTTGAGATGGAGTCTTGCTTTGTCACTCAGGCTGGAGTGTAGCAGTGCGATCTTGGCTCACTGCAAGCTCCACCTCCCAGGTTCAAGCCATTCTCCTGCCTCAGCTTCCCAAGTAGCTGGGACTACAGGCACCCGCCACCACGCCTGGCTCATTTTTTGTATTTTTAGTACAGACAGGGTTTCACCATGTTAGCCACGATGGTCTTGGTCTCCTGACCTCGTGATCTGCCCTCCTCGGCCTCCCAAAGTGCTGGGATTACAGGCGTGAACCACTGCGCCCAGCTAAATCTAATCTTTACCCAGAGTCACAGGTGAGCATATATACAGTATCACGAATTTCTTCTTGTAAACACATATCAGAGAATGACAGACTGCATTTTGTGGAAGATAGAATGGTATGGTTCTAAGTTGATGGGAGTTTTGGCCAGATTGATCTTGGGTAAAATCCATATTCTACACTTAGTGTTGACATTGAACAAGTTACTTTCATAGCCATCTGAAAAATGCTCCTCACTGATGTCATTGTTTTTGTTAAAACACTTGGCACATAATAGCTGCTCAATAAATGATAGTTGTTATAACTACTATTATTTTATTTATAAGGTGTGATTGACCAAAGATACAGTGAAAAATTCCAAGTGGCCTTAGGTAATACCCAGTCTTTTAATGAGAAGGAATTTCTCTGGTTATCCCATAGTCCTTCCATATGTGGAATTCAGAATCCCTAGAACTGACTGCTTTCCAGTGCCCTCAAAGAGCAGGAAAAGGAATGGAAATATTTTCTGCTGGATTGCCTGGAGCTGTACTTGCTTTCTTTCCCCCTGAAAATTTTTTGACTAATTACAAAACTTGGCATCCAATCATGCTTGCAGAAAAACCTGAGTAGTCATTAGATTTCTCTGGAATTCTCTAGTCATTAGACTCAACCCTTCCCAGGATTGCAGTACCTTATTTCCTTATGGTGACTCCTTTGGGGGGAAATGGTGGGTTAAAATGCTGTTACCTATTGGTTTTCTTAAAACTTGGAGACAATGGGTTGATTTTCAGCTCTCTTAATACTCAGGAGTATCCATGTTTCCAAAATCGAATGATAACTATGAGTAGCACAATAAACCATCTGTCATATGAGTGTGTCTGACTATTTGTGTCATTTGTGTAATCTGCCCAGTTGAGAAGAAGCTTTGGAATAAAACGGAGACTAGTGAGTAGCACCATTTCTAATGTGTCACGTGACCTTGGACAGACCTTTGCTCTCAAGGAAATTCAGTTTTTGTATCTCAAAAGCAGAACTGACAATGATAACTTCTGGCTCCGTCCTGTCATGTGACACTTTAAAGAGTTATGAATGCTTTAATTGTCTTGGAAACAATTCGTATGATTCTAGCTGTTGATGTTTTTCTTGGTAGTTTTTCAAATTCAAATGAAATAACCATGACAATTTTTGGATGGGTTTTCGTATGTATGTCTCTATGATTGTCAATAAATGCATGTTGAATGGAGTTGAAATGAAATTACGTGACTCATCAGGACTCAGCTTTCTCTAATGCATTGTCTTTAATCTACTTCAATCATTTCTTCAAAGCCATTTTTAACCCATGAGCATTTTACTCTCCTTGGAGTTTTTCTCCATTAAGTACTGGAAGATATGCTTTTGTGCCACAATAAAAGATAGTGCTCATTGTGGTGGTAATTTATGTTCATTTATTTAACTTTCCCAATTAATTGTTAGCGCCCAGAGAGTATTTTATAAATATAATCAGGTGGTCCAAACTGGGTTTACACCAGGCTAAGAAATGTTATGACATAAAAATGTCTTTTGGAGCTTTATTTAATGGTGCTTTATTTATTTTTCTTTTTTCTCTCTCTCTTTTTTTCTCCTCATCTAAGATAAAGTAATGAAAGTTTATATTTTCATGTCATTTATTTTGTGTCTTTTACCTTTAGCCAGCTCAGATATACACAATGTCAATTATTTTAAAAGCTCAGCCCTTAGAATCAAGCAGACCTGGAGGGAAATCTCAGTTCTGCCATTTTCTTCCTTTGAAATGTGGAGTAAGTGACTCAACTCTTTAGGAAATAATAATTCATCTTCTAAGAGCTGAATTATTATTACTTCTCAAAAGTAAATAAGGCACCAGACCTGAAAATGCACAGCATCTTGTAAGTGATCAACTGGTATTAGTTTCTTGAGGAACTTTTATTGGGAAAAGTTGAAGGCATTTGATTAAATTGGTATCTGTAGCTTTTGAAGAGTTGGTTTGAACATGAAGATTAAGTAAGTACATTTTTAAGGATCAGAATTTCTTCACTATCTAATTTTATGTTAGAAAGAATTTGTTTAACTTTAAAAGAGAAGCTCTTTATAAAGCTCACGTATCTTCAGCAATGACTCTGAAAACTTTGTATTGAATTTCCCCTAAAATATACATGTGTTTAAAATTTGAAAAGAAAGAAAGAATATGTGGCAATAATGTATTTTGAGATTGGATCAAAAATCACAAATATTTTGAAACTTAATCCAACACATACCTAGATTTGCTGATTTATTTTTAGCTTTAGAAAGTCCAGTTATTTAATCTGTTAATCAAACTGTTTGAACTTTCCATTTTTAAATAAGTGAAATGATAATAAATAATGAGCCAAAAATTAAAATGCACCCATTTAAGGGGAAAAATGGAAATTTGATGGAAAATGAATGTGAGTTTGAATAAAATGGATATATCCTTTGTCTCCTTTGATTTTCAGCTCCAAGTAAATGATGCACTGAAGTGGCAGCCAGCAGAAGTGCCTTTGGTTGAATTCTTTGGCTTTGAGTTTTTCATCCATGGCAGGTAGATTGTATTTGTTCAGGGATTAAGGGAGAGTTAGGGCATTTAAGGTCTGGTGTCCTGGCCATGACTGTCTGTGCTGGCATAGACTCTCCTCCCTAGAACCATCTATTTTATTTGATCCTGCTATTATTTCTTCCTTACATGGTCTGAGAAATGTAATTCCAAAAGATATGTGGAGTAATTGATGTGGCTGATTGAATTAGCTAGCAGGTGACCATGGTCAGTTCAGTGTAGTCTCCATCCTGAAGATAATTGAGATGTTGCAGGTTAAGAAGCAACATTTTAATAAGAAGCGCACAGCAAACCACAGAATTAAAATGATTACTGTTACAAGAGCATGGAGAAGCTCAATACAGTGGGGAGAATGTAGACTAGCAATCATAAGAATTAGATTTTAATCTGAGTTCTGCCATTAATTAGCTCTATTTATTTGAATGAATTATCTTTATTTTTGCTCCTTAGTCACACCCTCTTGAAAATGAATGGCCAGAGGAAAGAAAGACTAGGCAATCTCTAAGATCTTTCTAAGTGCTATCTATTTCTTTATGTATCACCTATATATATACTTTCTTGATGAAAAACATTCTGTAATAGCCTTGGAAAGTCAGTGAAGGTGGGATTAAGACTCTTCAAAGGCAGGAAAAGAAAACTGCAGGTGTGTGTTGCTAAAATAGAGAACAAGTCTTCTGAGCTTGTTGACTTTGATCCTAGTCATAACAGGCAATGGTGCCCTCATAGATGTGGTACAAATAAGCTGAAACTAATGAAGTTATGCTCCACTAAAAGGAATAGAGTGCACTACATTTCATTTCATTCCAAGTAGCGAATGACCTCAATGAATTCACTTGCTAATCTATGTGCTTAGTGGGATGCAAGACCCTAGATAGAGATGCAATGTTGTCTAAAGAATCTGTTCCTCAATTATCTTAATCTTTCTGAAGCAAACAGGAATATATCCATAAAGATCATATGTTACTTTTTAAATTAATTTTTTATTGAAGTATAACAAGCATATTGAAAAGGACACAAGCCATAAGAGTATATACTTTAATGAATTTTCATAAAGTAAGCACATCCAGGCAACTAGCACCTAGATAAAAAATAGAACATCACTAGCACCTGAAAATTCCTCTTAGGCCCCAGCCAATACTAACCTCCACCAACTATACTGACTTCTAACATCAGAGATTAGTTTTGTGTTTGGAAAGTTTATGTAAACAGAATCATATAGTAGTTCCTCTCTGTATCTGACATCTGTCTGTCATTATGTTTGTGAAATTCATGTTGTTCCACATACCAATAATTTTCTGAGGATATATTTACATGTTTCTGTTAGGTATCTACCTTGAACTGGTTCAGCATTAGTAGCTACTGTCCACCAAACAGGTTTCCAAAGACAAGTATTAGCACATATATGAGTGGCTTAGAAATTTCACACACTGATGATGGAAAGTCAGCTAGTTGCTCCATATATGTACCAATGCTTGTCTTTTTCATTTTTTCCATTCAAGTAGTTGTGTAATAGTATTGCTTTGTGATGTTGATTTTCATTTCTCTGACCACAAGTTGAGCACTGTTTCATATTTTTATTGCTTTTTAAACATCTTCTTTTCTGAATTTTCTCTATGTATCTTTTCCCATCTAACCCCATTGTGTTAGTTATATTTTCTTTATTGATTTGTGAGGATTCTTCATGTATTCTGTGTTGTTGAAAAAAATGTATTGCAAATATATTCCCTTTTTCTGGCACTTACCTTTTTACACTTTTAATGGCTCCTTTTAATGAACAGAAATTCTTAATTTTAATGTAATCTAATTATTATTTTTTTCCTTTATGGTTAATGCTGTTTATATCCAGTTTAAAACTTATTTGTCCTGCCCAAAATTATGATGATATTCTTTCATGGTATTTTAAGCCATTTTTGTTTAGATTTTCAATTTATCTGGGGATAATTTTTATGTATAATGTATAATAAGGGTAAGATTTATTTTTTTATGAATATATATCACATTGATCCATTAATTGAAGACTATTCTTATCCCATTACCTTAAAGTTTCACTTCTGTCACAAATTGAGTGATTGCATATGTATAGGTCTGTTCCTAGATTCTTATCCTGGTCTATTGGTCTGTTTGTCTGTCTGTGAAACACTAAACTGTACTAATTACTGTAACTTTATAATGAACTTGATTTCTGGTAACATAAGCCTTATAGTCATACCGTTCTTTTTAAAAAGTGTTTATTTTAAATATAGACAAGGTCTGTCTTTGTTGCCCAGGCTAGTCTCAAATTCCTGGACTCCAGTGATCCTCCTACCTTAGCCTCCCAAAGTGCAGAGATTACAGGCATGAGCCATATGCCCAGCCAACTTTATTGTTCCTTATGATTTGCTTGACCCTATCATCTCTCCATAAATTCTAGAATCAATTTGTCAATTTTTATGAAAATAAACTATAACAACAACCTGGTGTTTGGTTGGGATTGCATTGAATATATAAATAAGTTTGAAGGAAACATATTTAAATGGTAGATCTAATCCATGAACATGGTATAGTCTTTCCATTTAGTTAGGTCTTCTATAACTCAATATTTTTTAAAAAGGTTTCAATATAGGAACCTTTTACATATTTCATTAAAAATATTCCTATTTATTTTGCTGATACTATATATAAATAATATTTTATTGTTTGTTGCTAGCATTTAGAAACTAAAATTATTTTGTACCCAGGATTTTGCTAAATGTACTTATTAATTCTAACATTTAATGTAGATTAAATTGACAGTTAAACAGGGGAAATTCATGTTACTCAGGGATTTTAAAGAAGCAGTATAAACTGGTGATATTTTAAGAGCATGTCCTTTAAAGGCAGATAGAGCTGGGTTTTATGTTCTGGCTTCTGCCATGTATGAACTGGACAAGTCAGTTAATTTTCTTATGTATAACACAGAGATAACAATGGTATCTAGCTCATAAGTTGCTACTGGCATGTAGTAAAATAATTGATGTTAAGTGTTCAGCACAGGACCTGGCAGGTTGGACTTTTGCCTCAATTGATGTAAGCTGTTAGATATAAACATTAAATATCATTTGACATCTAACAATTTTTCCTCCTGTTAGCCACATTGCTTTTCCTAAAACTTATTCTGATGTTATAGACTCAGACGAGAAATAAAATGCTCTAAGGTCATGAAAATTTTGCACACACCCATTCTATGATGAGATTAGTTGTGTATGGGGAAAAAAGACTACTACTAGCCCTATAACCATCTTCTCTTTGCTTCTTGCCCTTTGAATCAGTGGAGGAGAAAGCAAGATGTTTTTCATTTGACCTCTCCTATCTTCTTAGGGATCAATGTGTCCTTGACTCACCTTTGTCCTATTTCCTTAAGTATGGGACTAAGACGTCTTGGCTTTTTATGATTTAATAATTCCCATCAAGAGAGGAGACTGAGGGTGCCCTAGGGCTCACCTCTGTAAATGTCTAACTATTCTTAGCATCAAGAGCCTTCATCCTTCAGTCTTACTCAACTGGACAGTGTAAACGCATGAGATTAATGAGTAAAGCAGATCAGAGTTTAGCATATCAGAGTTAAATTGTTTCTAACTGTTACCAGTTCCAAGTGAAGTTCAGACCTAAAATGGGTGTGAGGTAGGGAGTGCTATGTATATAGTAGGCATGCATGAATATGTGCATATATATATCCTTACTGATACATTGACCTCTATTAATTTGAAAATAAACTGTAATATTGTCTTGTCATCACTCTTTTTCTGCTCAACTACACTCAGAAGGGATCTGGTTACCTGGTATTTTCTGAGAATTTGTTAGATGTGTGAAGACATAGAAAAAACAAACAAATCTCCACCACCATTACTCCTTGCCAGTTTTTTAAGTTTCATAGATTTCTCCAAATATTGATGCTTTGTATTCTGTAAGGATATAAGAAGGAATTTTATAGACTATGTAAAAAATGCCTGTAGTGAAAAGTGATAACCCAAGCTAAATTTCCTGTAGGAGAATACTTCCTTTGTATACAGAAAACACAAGGCCTATGACAACCTTAACTCATTTTCGTCTGAGTGTGAATGAACTTGAGCAACTATCAAGAGCTTTAGATTACAATACAGGATTAATGCAGAATAAGCAATATTTTGTTTTAGAAACCTAGGCAAGGGGTTATAAGTTACCCTGCTAATAACTAGCTTATGCTGAGGTTGAGATAATAATTAGATATACTCTTTAAAAAAGCTTTATTGAGATAAAATTCACATATCATACAATTCACCTATTTAAAATGTAGAAAAAAATTTGTTTAGTATATATTCGCAGATATATGCAACTATTACAAGTTTAGAACATTCTCATCATCTTACATCTTATAGCCTGTAAACTTTAGCTATTGCTTGCCACTCCCAACCCTCTCCCCAGCTCCAAATGACCACAAATCTTCCTGTCCTATAGATTTCTCCATTCTGGACTTTCATATAAATGGAATCTTATATGTGGACTTTTGTGACTGGCTTCATCCACTTAGGATAATGTCTTCAATGTTCATCCAAGTTATAGCATATGTCAGTTCTTCATTCCTTTTATTGTCAAATAATACAGATATACCACATTTTGTTTATCCATTTGTCCCTGGATAGATATTTGGGTTACTTCCACTTAGGTTATCATAAATAATGCTGCTATGAATGTCTGTATACAAGTTTTCATGTGGACATGTATTTTTATTTCTCCTGTGTATTAGAGTAGAATTGCTGGGTCATATGGTAACTCCCTGTTTAATTATTTGAGAAACTATCAGACCATTTTCCAAAGCAGCTGCAATATTTTACATTCCCAGGAGATTCACTCTTAAAAAGATCTCAGAAAGGATTTTTCCCCCAAGACCTACCAAAACATATAAACTATAATGTAACTAAAATATACTCTAAACATTAGAGTCAATCAGTACTTAAATATTGTGCAATCAAGTTGACACTCAACATTAACCATCACAGTGCCTATAGGAAAGATAAACTGAAAGCCAAAAAGTTGATACATGGACTTCTAGAATATCATCGTCTAACTGGAGACTCCCTGGGTATGGGTGAGGGTGATGCACTTGTCTAAAAAAAAGCGTCTGAGGAAAGCACTCTCGGCTTTAATTTAAATTAAATTAGAATATTCTAGAACTCACGAATTTTAGGACAAGAATTATTCATTTCATATAGGCCTTGGAGAGAAAAAGCTAACATCTTTTTCGGAGACATAAACTTTAAAGATGAACTGGGGAAACTTTGGGCAAAATGTTTGCCCCATGCTAAGATTTCACATAAGTTTAACATTTTTTGAACTGTCCTTTGGAAACATTATTTCTCTGTGTAAGGGAACTAATTAAATTTTAAAAGTGTGCATTGGAAAGAGTGTCTGATAGAGAACATTTACAGGAGGAGGGAACATTATAGCTCAAATTGAGCCTACAACTGTTTCAAGAATCTCTGTTTATTATGCTTGACTGGGAGACAAGACACAAGTCTTTTTTTAAGACACAAAAAGGGGGAAGGTTTTGAGATCAAAGGTATTTGCAATGTACTTGTTTCTCTTCCTATGCTTAAAAAAAATCACAATGGTTTGTTCTTGGATATTTTCATGTCCTACCAGAAGATAAATTAATTCTCTTTTCTCCTATAAATCATCATGTCATGTGATAAGAAAATTGGTTTCCCTCCTGTTTAATGTTTGGGTTGGAGATGTAAATGTAGTAAATTATTCTATAATTTTTTTCCTTTGTATAAAGAGTAAATTATGCTCCCAATGAACGTCTCTTCACTATTACTTAAGACTGATTAGAAGTGAAATGCTGCAGAGGAGAGATTTAGTCTCATTGCCACATTAAGTATAATTTCACTGTTCTCTAAAGCAATTGTTTCTGTCATATTTCTTCAAGAAATATGTTGAAAAATGATGTTATAAAAAAGATGGAAGCCTTTTCAGACATTTAAGTTTGACTCTCTTGTATCTGTCTTCTAAAAAATACATTTTAAAGGAAACGTTTTTTAAAGGAGATATTTTATTGCCATCCAAAATCATTAAGTCATCTAACACAGGCAGAAATCTCTGCATTTTCAGACAATATTTTGCCAAAACTAAACTTTTTAAAAAATCTTAGACGTATAAATTCTGTGATGCTATGAACAAGGTCCTACAAGGGTAAGAGGAATTTATACTTACTGTTCTCATGCTGCCAAGTCAGCAGGGAGATTTTGAAGCCTAGCATACAAAAACAGGCTGGCCTCCCCATCTCCCCATGGGCTTTTCACTAGGCTATTTCAAGGGGTCCATGCAGGGCCAATCTCATGGGACATAGTGTCAGATTCTGGGTGGTGTAGAGGAAACCAGAACACATTCACCCTTTTTCTACTAACATATCCCTTGTGGAAAGGGCCTACTCAGGAAAAAGCTCTTCTTTTATTCCCATGTGATTTTATACACACACACACACACATATATATACACATACATACATACACACACAGTTGACCCTTGAACAACATAGGTTTGTACTATGTGGGTTTACTTATACATAAATTTTCTTTTACTTCTAACACTCCCAAAACAACAAGACCAATCTTCTCCTCCTCTTCCTCCTCCTCCTCTTCATTTTCCTCCTCCTCCTCTTCATCTTCCTCCTCCTCCTCTTCATCTTCCTCCTCCTCCTCTTCATCTTCCTCCTCCTCCTCTTCATCTTCCTCCTCCTCCTCCCCTTCCTCCTCCTCCTCTTCCTCCTCCTTCTCCTCCTCTTCCTCCTCCTCCTCTTCCTCCTCCTCCTCTTCCTCCTCCTCTTCTCCTCCTCCCCTTCCTCCTCCTCCTCTTCCTCCTCCTTCTCCTCCTCTTCCTCCTCCTCCTCTTCCTCCTCCTCCTCTTCCTCCTCCTCTTCCTCCTCCTCCTCTTCATCTTCCTCCTCCTCCTCTTCATCCTCCTCCTCTTCCTCTTCATCCTCCTCCTCTTCCTCCTCCTCCTCTTCCTCCTCCTCTTCCTCCTCCTTTTCCTCCTCCTTCTCCTCCTCTTCCTCCTCCTCCTCATCTTACTCTGGCCTTTATGATGATCCACTTCCATTTAATGAATAGTAAATATATTTTCCCTTCCTTATGATCATCTTAAGAACAGTTTTTCCCTCTAGCTTAATTTATTATAAGCATACAGTATATAATACATATGACATACAAAATAATATGTTAATCCACTGTTTATGTAATCAACTATTTGTGTCAACAGCAGACTATTACTGGTTGATTTTGAGGGGAGTCAGCATACCTAACCCTCTCATTGTTCAGAGGCCAGCAATATACATGCATTTTTGTGTATGTATACATATGTATGTGTGTATATATACATACATCTATGTTTACCTATGTAAAAATATACATACATACACATTTCTGTACAAAATAAGTTGTTTAAGCAGGTAAAAGAAAAGATCATGAAGATGACCATCCCCTCCCCCGATATCCTGTGTACACTCATCCTAAGCTCTATACTTCTAAGCAATGCCTGAAACATATCAAACAACAGGGCTCCTAGTCTTAAAAGAGTTTATTTTTCATTACATCTCTGGAAAATTTTATAAAATTTTAAGTTGCTAATAATTATTACTGCAATTTATTTAACTCATATAAATTAAACTCTATGTGTATAATCTTATTCCTTAAAAATCCCTAAAATGTAAATACATTTATTTACCACAATTTCTGGATCATGAAACAGATGCTCAGAGAGGTCAAGGTCCTTGAAGGAGGTAATTCAGCCAGTGGATTACATTGTGAGAATCCTGAACCCCAAAATGCATTTTCTCAATGATTCTGACCTACTATTAGTAAACAAGTAGCCACTAAAGAAACAAACAATCCAGCTCCTCTACTTTATCAAAAACTATAGTCCTGGCTGGGAGTAGTGGCTCATGCCTGTAATCCCAACACTTTGGGAGGCTGAAGCAGGCAAATCACCTGAGGTCAGGAGTTTGAGACCTACCCAGTCAACATGGTGAAACCGTCTCTACCAAAAATACAAAAATTAGTTGGGTGTGGTGGGGGGTGCCTGTAATCCCAGCTACTAGGGAGGCTGAGGTAGGAGAATCGCTTGAGCCCAGGAGGCAGAGGCTGCAGTGAGCTGAGATCATGCCACTGCATTCCAGCCTAGGCTACAGAGTAAGACTTTGTCTCAAAAATATATAAATAAATAAATAAATAAATAAATAAAAAATTGTAGTCCAGAGATGGCAAGGATACACAACTATGAGTGGCAAAATTCAGACTGGATCCAGGTTTTTGACCCTCGAGACCTATGCCCTTCCAATCTTCAAAATACTTCTTTATCTTTATTTTTTACATAGAAATACTTAATGTGGCATCTCTCATTTTAAACCGACAGTTAGTATGGAGAAAACTATGCTGAAACTTTGCAAGCTTTTTCTTGTTGAACAATCAATTCTTATTTCTAAAAAAGTTGTTTTGGGTTTAATCAATGGGAACATGGAAAATTGCTTTTGAGGGCTCCTTGGTATTGTCCTAGGGAAAGCTGAGCCAGCTGACTCCCAGCACGGGGCCCAAGGTTCTGATGTGATTACTTTCTTCAAGAATCAGAATGACTGCAGCCTCTTCACCTAGATTTCATAATGAAGCAACAAGAGCCAAGGTTGAGTAACATTATTCAAGCTACAAATTTCTCAGGGAGTGATGTGAGCATGCGGCACATGTTTTAAAATAAAAGACTGCTTGGGATTCTTCTAAAATCTTCAGACTTCTTACAACCAGTGCATTTCACCTTCATTAGGGACATCTTGCTTTCAGTTAAGGGACAGTGGAAGAATTAATGATGTATTAATCAGGACCCTCTTAATTGTAAGTGACAGAAAACACAATCTAAACTGCTTTATGCAAAAAGGGAAAGATGAGGGCTCATTTAGGTGGCACCTTCGTGGGTAGGGCTCATGAGGCATGGCTTGACAAGTGGCTGATACCATGGCACTGAGATCTGATTTCTTTCTGCCTTCTGCTGTCTTATCTCCATTCTCAGAAAGATTCTTCCCTTCTAAGGGTAAAATTGTGGTAGCTGTTCAAGTTCAAAAACAATGGAAGAAGTGTGTGCTTCCCTAATAGCTCAAAAAAAAAAAAAAAAAAAAAATCCTGGAATTGAGTCTAATTGTTCCATGTGACCATAATCTGAACCAATGGCTATGACCAAATTTCATCTTCTGGAAGATCAATGGCAACATGGAGTGAGGAAATAGAGTGCTTGTTGAAAGGTGATTAGAACCCATGACTGGAGTTACCTGATATAGTTTTACCATTGTATGGCCTTGGATAAGTTAATTTAGCTCTTAGGTTCACATGTTGCTCCCTGTGAAATGGAAAACTAGATTACATCTAAGGGATCTTACAGTTCCAATGTGACAATTTTTTGTTTGTGAAATGTTCCAACATTTGAGAGTTGAGGAGCTCCAACTATATCACCTACAAAATCATCTAAGAATAGTTTTGAATAGAAGTTTCATGTCACCAATGGAACCATGAAACTCAAAGGAGGAATGAAAGGGGAGGAGACAGACTGATCATACCCAAATGGAATTAAAATTAGGGAGAGCTATCTGGCCAAGTGAAATTAGAGGCTGTTAAAACAAAGTTTAATGAATGAATCCTGGTCAACCTGAAATTTTTAAAAAATCACTAAAAAAAAATTTGGAAGTTAATGCGCACTGGTGACTATGATTAAAATTGATACTATATTGAACTATGTCACTGTCATACAGGAATTGGGTATCCAAAGTTATGAGACTTAGTATTCAACATAAGGCTTCCTTCAGTTATCTGGACATCCATCATTCATCAAGAATTAACTCAGACCCCATTCCTTCTGGAAAATAATATACTTTGCAACTTTTAACTGCATTGCATTTTGCGTTTGGTCACTATTAGCTCTGGCCCTGCTATGCCATTTAGTTCTTTCCAACATGAAGTCTTTCTCTTTTCTCTTCTCCTTTGCTTAGGTATGTTTTGTATACATATGTGTATGGCCATCTTAACTTGAGAACTCACAGCATCAGCACCACTGTAAGTTATTTCTTCCTTTTAGAAATATTATCTTCCCTTAACTGCCTACTCCTTCTTGTCCTCTACCTCTTTAGATGTTTTCTTCCATCCCTTTTATATACTCCACTTTGTTTGCTTATCCTTTAAATGTGCTAGCCTAGACCCACTTCTCATCCCAATTTCATAGTGTCTTTATATAATTACACCTACTCCTATGCTTTTAATTCTTCTTCTTTTTCTAGGGACTCCTACAGCTATGTTTCTGATCCTGGTCAAATCTCTTTCCTGAATTCTAGATGTATTTATTTACTAGATTTTTCTACTTTGATGTCACCACTTTATTAAACTCCAGATATCCAAAACTGATGAATTATCCCCATCTTATTTTAACCTCCCCATCTGGTTGTCTTCATTCAGGCTTTTCTGTCTAAGCCAAGGTCACCACCCTCCAGTTGCCCAAAAACCTGGAATTATTCTTATTGCTTCTCCCTCTACTATATCCCATCGATAACCAGGTTTTGTGAATTCTGCTTCTTATGTAGTCATGCAGGTCTACCTTCTGACTACCAATACACTACTCCAAAGCCACCATCTTCTCTCATCTGTAGCTCTGCAGGAACCACCTGGTCTCCTTGTTATCACACTTCCCCACCCCCTGTTTTCTCAACTATTTTCCTGCTCTCAGAAAGTGCTTTCAGGTATGCTGGAAGCCAAGTGAACTTTTTTAGCCCCTGCTTAAACACTCTCTATTTGTCAGTGAGTGTCCATTGTTATTAGTATACAAAACAACATTTTCAAAATAGTCCTTTCTGGCTCATTCTCATCTACCTCTCTTGTGTCTCTCACAGCACTTTCTTTCTTTCACTCCCAGCTCCAGTCATCCCAGATATGCAAACCATTTGATAAAAAAACAAAAGTGTCCAAACAAACTAGTGCCCAATTTAAACACATCAAAGGAGCTGACAAAATATTTTGCATTTTTGACCAACACTAATGTCACGTTTTAAAATCACATTTTAATCAATTTTTATTAAAATATAGCATTTTCAGGGCTATTTTCCTCAGGTCATAAAATTACGGCAGGTTACTCTTATTGATTTGGCAATGATTTGGCAAAAATTTAGGATGTGAAAAAATCAACCAGGAAGTTCAAAAAAAAAAAAAAGAAAAACTTTCAGTATCCAGCCCTAGAGATGCTTATTCAATAGATTTTAGATGAGGCCCAGTGTTCTGCATTTTAATAAGTCCCCAGTGTGACTCTAATGCAAAAGGTCCCAAGGTCATAGCTTGAGACAATTTCAAGAGGACCAGTATTGTTTGGCTGTATCTAGGTGGGTGCGCACTCCTGAAAGCTGGGCAGGGGGCGGGGGGATGGGGTCACTGAAAAGAATACATGCCTTAAGCTTCTTTTTATCCAATGCTTTCATCTTTCATGTGTGTGTTAACTACTTTTCCTGAATAAGGACTGAATTCCTTACAAGCCCAGCTCTATTCTTGTCACAGCGTCATGTTTAGTCAATGTTTGCTGCATCTGCAAGCATGACTTCTCCACTTTGGGATCAGTTTTCATTTGCTATTAATATATTTCCCCAGAATGAGGGTGGTTTATGGAATAGGTAGGTATTAGTCTGTTTTCACACTGCTGATGAAGACATACCCGAGACTGGGTAATGTACATAGGAAAAAGGGTGTAATGGACTTACAGTTTCACGTAGCTGGGGAGGTCTTACAATCGTGGCAGAAGGCAAGGAAGAGCCAGTCACATCTTACATGGATGGCAGCAAGCAAAAAAAAAAAAAAAAAGGCTTGTTCAGGGAAACTCCCCCTTATAGAACCATCAGATCTCATGAGACTTATTCACTATCATGAGAACAGCATGGGAAACACCTGCCCCATGATTCAGTTACTTCCTACCAGGTCCCTCCCTCAACACATGAGAATTCAAGATGAGATTTTGTGGGCACACAGCCAAACCATATCATTCTGCCCCTGGCCTCTCCAAAATCTCATGTCCCATTTCAAAACCAATCATGCCTTCCCGACAGTCCCCCAGAGTCTTGAGTATTAACATTTGGCTTCTTGTTACATATGCAAATTTCTGCAGCTGACTTGGATTTCTCCTCAGAAAATTGTATTTTCTTTTCTATTGCATTGTCAGGCTGTAAATTTTCTGAACTTTTATGTTCTGCCTCCTTTATAAAAGTGAATCCCTTGAACAGCACCCGAGTCGCCTCCTGAATGCTTTGCTGCTTCTACCAGAAATTTCTTCTACCAGCTACCCTAAATCATATCTTTCAAGTTCAAAGTTCCACAAATCTCTAGGGCAGGGGAAAAATGCATCCAGTCTCTTTGCTAAAACATAACAAGAGTCACCTTTGCTGCAGTTCCCAACAAGTTCCTCATCTCCATCTGAGACCATCTCAGCCTGAATTTCATTGTCCATGTCATTATCAGCATTTTGATCAAAGCCATTCAACAAGTTTCTAGGGAGTTCCAAACTGCCCCACATTTTTCTGTCTTCTTCTGAACCCTCCAAACTGTTCCAATCTCTGCCTGTTACCCAAGTCCATAGTTGCTTCCACATTTTCAGGTGTCTTTTCAGCAGCGCCCCAACTCTACTAGTACTAATTTACTCTGTGTGTGTCCATTTTCACTGATGAAAAAACACTAATGAAAACATACCTGAGGCTGGGTAATTTATTAAACAGGAAAAAGGGTTTAATGAACTTGCAGTTTCACGTGGCTGGGGAGGCCTCCCAATCATGATGGAAGGCAAAGGAGAGCAAATCACATCTTACATGGATGGCAGTAGGAATAAAAAAAGCTTGTGCAGGGAAACTCCTTCTTAGAGAACCATTAGATCTCATGAGACTTATTCACTATCATGAGAACAGCAAGGGAAAGACTTGCCCCCATGATTCAGTTACCTCCCACTGGGTCCCTCCCACAACATGTGGGAATTCAAGATGAGATTTGGGTGGGGACACAGCCAAACCATATCAATGTATGAGATATATAGATATATATTAATATTATATATACATGTATGTATGTATATGTATATATGCAAATATACATATATAGTGTAATGTATTTTATTTTTTAGTCTTATGCTCAACATCATTTGAAGTGGACTTCCCCTCTTTTGCACTCTCACGCCACTCATTTAACAAGTTGTTAACAAGTGCTTTCTGTTCTGTCAAGTCTGTGATGGGCTCAGGTGGATTTAATAATAAGTCACAATTAGTCCCAGTTCCCACAGAGTTTTCAGTCCACTGACAGGCAACGAGGAAATAAGGGCATTGCACAACACATTCTTTAATTACAGTTGTGGAAGTGCTAGGAAAAAAAAT
>NW_012108697.1:4131350-4137800 GCF_000951045.1 Mandrillus leucophaeus
ATAATACCACTTTTCGGTTTTAATAAGATTCTGGAAGACAAACTATCTTTGAGGAAAGTTTATACCTATACTAGCAGCATATGTGCTATTTCCTCAGCCTAGAAGAGGGCATTTGTTACCTGCTGTAGAATCTACCTCTTTATACTGTATAGTCAGAATAATGATTCAGAAAGGCAGACGGAATGTGTGTATTGTATTATACCTTCAGAGGGCACTGTGGATGGGTGTGTTGCTTTTATTCCTTCTGGATGGCACAATTTTTAGGCTTTCATGATTCATGATGGGGTCTCCTCAAATTGACCCCTCTTTCCTGGGTGTAGGGGGAAGGTTTTTTTTTTGGGTGGGCTAACTTAGTACTGTTTGAACCTTTGAAATTATATAATGAGAGGAAAAATGCAATCTATCATACCAAATACCTCCTTTTATGAACATTTTTACTCTGCTGAAGCCTCTGTGTATCCCATACAGATACATCCCTTGCTGAGCACTGCAGTTCCAGCAGGGGCAGCTGAGAGAGGGCATGCTGGCACCTGTGTTTGTGGCCTTGTCCCAGAGCAGTGGCTCTTTCTTGTCAGCTGGCTGGCTGCCAGGCCCAACAAGAGCGCATGCTGATTTCCAAGTATAATGCTTTGCTGGGGCTGGAATCAAAGCTGTCAATAGTAAAGAGCTTTCTTTTTAGTCTTCTTATATATTCAGGGGGAATTCAGCAGTGAAAACATGACCAACAATAGGCAGAGGGCCTGTAACAGTCTTTACAACTCATGCAGATGGTTTTCAAACCTTAATTGTCTAAAAATGGCATGCATTATTGACTGAAATACTAGCTTGGGCAGCAAACTAGTTGTAATAACTTTCTTACCTATCTTCCGAGTCTATTGTTTCCTCGCTCTTCAGGAATTTACAGAGTTTATATCTGAAAGACGTGGCTTGGGGAGTTAGAGGAATCCCTGATTTTGCTGGGAAATGTATTAATAATTTCTACTAGTTATGTATGAGTTATAACAATGAGGTAGTACCATGAGATATAAAATGCAAAAAGTTTTAAAAATATGAAGCCAGTGATATTTTATTGGTCAGGAATCTGTTGGTTGAAAGTGATAGCAAGCCATTTAATGAGGCCTAAAGCAAAAGATACATTTACTGAAAAGTTCAGGAATTGAAAAGTTCATCAGGAATGCTGGATCCAGGAGTCCAAATTACATAGTCAGGGGTTAGTCCATCTCCTCCTATATCTCCACTTTTTCTTTGTTCTCTGTTGTCTCATTGGTGGACGTGTGATGACCCCAGCAGCCCAGGCTTGCACATCCTTATGGTAAACAAATGCTGTAAGTCGCCCTGAGTCACCTTTGGTTCATTACAGTTGGGTTCATTACACTCACCCTATAGTAATCAAATGCTGTAAGCTTTCCCAATTGCCCTAGAGTTCACTTGGATTCGATTAACCCAGGTAACATCATCAATCTTTGAAGCAGCCACTGTGATGAAGCAGATGGAACATACTCATTCTCCAAGTATAGATCATATGACTACCCCTTAAAATGAAATGGGTATGAGGTTAGCTTATCAGCGCAACCCAAACCACATGGACAGAAAATTCAGAATGGATTAGCCCCCAAGGAAAACCAGGTTGCCAGATAGAAAAATGGGCATTGGACAGACAAAAACGGTCAATGTCCATTACTAATATCACAGAACATCCAAGGACCCTTCCTTGCAGAGCATCTGTCCCCATTCTTACTCTTGCCAACTCAATCCACTATGCCTTCTTCTGGGGACTTGAATACACTGAGCTTCATCTCACCTAAAGTTCTCTTTCATTGCATCAGGCAACTGCATATTTCCTAATATGCCCTTCACTTTCATGCCTCTAAGCTCTTACTCTTGCTCTTCCCTTCACTTGTCCATCTTAGGTGTGGTTCTCTTCATCTTTCAAGGTCCCATTCCATTATTGTGTCTCTTCTCCCAGCCTAAACAGACTTCATTGCTCCCTCCTCTGTTTCCCATGGCTCAACTACAATAGTGTCCAGTTGTGCTCCAGTTAGGTGTTCATGTATTAGTTTTCCCAGCTAGTCTGCAAGCTCTTTGAGAGTCTGAGCTGTGTCTTTATGTAAATAATTGGAAAAGTCATATCAAAACAATTCTCTAAGAGGTTTTCTTATGGAAGTAACTATTTTTAAAATCACCTTAATAAGCACAATTGGAGTACGTGGGCTAAGTGCTTTACATATATTACTGCACTTATGTCTTACAAAATCCTATAAGGTAGGTACTATGTACTGTCCTTCTGTTCTACAGATGAGAAAAATCAAGGCTCAAAGAAGTTATGCAACTTGCCTATGGTTACGCAGCTAATAAGTGCCCAAGCTGAAATTTTAATCCAGATTTGCTTGATTCCAAAGTCTGAGGTATTAACCATTGTTCAAACCGTCTCTTAGCCAGTAACTGTGTTTGCAGATGGGTAGTTATTCAGATACCAATGGATGCACTGAAGAAAGGCCACTTCTCTACTCTTCCCCACCCTATCCTATTGCCACCGGAAATAAGTTCTGCTTTCTCAATATGAAATTTTCTAGATCATTAGCTTAAATCTACCGTGCCAGTTTTTAAGGACCTTTATTCCTGACTTTGCAATTGACTGATTCCAAGTATGCTGATCCACTAAGGAACACCCTGTCCCAAATGAAATGGAGTGGTTCTTTCTATAATAAAAGGTCACACTAAAGTTGACAAGATATTCAAAATGCCTGCCCTTCTTAGAGGTTATGTAAGCAAGGCAGTCTGACTTGTAACCAGTAGGTGGCACTAGACTTTCCCCTCCTGGCTATAGGTATAATTGGTTATGGAGTGTTCTGTTACTAAGAGGCGGCTGAAAGGGACTCATGGAATGTAGTTGCATGGCTTCCTATCAGTGAAATCATTCTGGATAGAGCAAGGTTCTTCCCCCAACTTGCACTCAGCCTCGTCCTAGGCATAGAGCAGGGTCATATGGATTAAATGCCAGTTCTTATGTGCACAGAGAAAAGTGCAATCAGTCCAAGTGTGGCAATCTCCTTAGGCCACCCTTCCAGCTGCTGGCTTTTTGGCATTGTGATTTTTCTGGAGCTGATGGTGGGGGAAGTGAACATACAGGTACACTGCAAAGCATTAGGAGGAAAAGTACTTCATACTCAGAATCTGGATTGGAGTGGTAGGCTGTGCCAGGAAATGATTTTCTCTGCACACTTAGGGCAACTAAATGCCTTGATTGTCTAGCCACAATCAACATTTCCTAAACCTCTTCTAGTAATCCAAATCATTCTGGAAGCTAAAAAGGATACGAAGGTGGAAAAAGCATAGTTCCTGTATTCCAGGAGCTTACCATCTACTAATAATGAATCTAATATCCATTGATTCAGCCAGTACTGATTGGGTACCTACTGAGAAATGGGGAATAGAGGGTTAGATCACACTGCCTGGATAGAGCTTACAGCCTAGTGGAGAATACAGACATTAAGCAAGTAATAACACAGTACTAGTATAATAAATACCATGGTATTAAAGTAACAAGACCTCCTTGCTATGAGGACATATAGCAAGGAGGTCTGGGGGCATGTGAGTCATACAAGACCTTCTAGAAGAGATGATTGTAAGGGGATATCCAAAGAGGAACTGGAATTAAGTGGGCAGAATGGAGAAGGGGGAGGAGAAGAAAGAGAATCATGTCAGGTAGAGGGAAGAGCATGTGATAACCCAGAGGCAGGGTGGAATGAGGTACTTTCAAAGAACTAAAAAAGCCTCTGTGAGGCTAGAGCTGGGTGAGCAATAAGAAAAGTTGTAGAAGATGGGGCTAAAAGGATTGATAGGCAGGGCCAGATGATGTAGAGCCTTGTATACCACGTTGAGGAATTGAAAATGTATGCAAGAGCAATAAGGAAGCCCTGATAGATTTGAAAAAGATGGGTGTCATGACATCATATGTTCATTTGTTTATCTAATAATATTTATTGCATACCTACTCTGTGCCAGTGTATCAGGTGCTAGAAACTTTAATAGAGATATAAATTGTAATTTAAAACTTTAAAAAGTAATTGATTCAGAAAGATGGGAGGCAGGAAAGTTTTCTTAGAATGAAAAATGTATTCATGCAACAAAAAGTTTTATCTCAGGATCTGTTCTAGACCTTGGAGATTCAATGGAGAATTATACCCAGTCCTCATCACAAGGAATATTTATTGTGTGCATTGAAAATCATGGCAGGAGGTATAGCATGTAGGAGATGAAAGAGAAAAATCACAGTCAACTGAAAGATCTGCTCTGGCAGACACTGAGAGTGTGGCACAGTGGAAGCTAATAGTAATCAGGATCCACGCACATTAGTGTTTACACTTCCATGTTCATGATCCCAGTTTTCAAAAACTGACTATGTCCCCCTAAAAGGAAATAGGAGTCCATGGAGGAATGGCTGATTCCATATCTGAGACAGGAAATGCATAAGATGAGCCTTGACCATCTTTTTACGCAGATAGCAAAGATGTAGTCAAAGATTAATGTAATTACATCAAAAAGACATTGAAACCAGCTTGAAGGGTCACTCATTGACCAAAGATGGGACAATTTGAACATCAAAACAAATTAACTGAGGAACACCTCTGTGAATGTATAAAAATATACATGTTTATAATAATAGTTTTTTTAAAAAAAAGATAGCCCCAAATTAAAAAAGACTCATTGGTCACATTGGAAGTAACCTCACTCTGAAAATTAAAGGGAAATAATTAAACATTTATTTTTTCTTTCTTGGGTAAGCAGTATTTCAAGGTGACCACGTAGCCCTAGTTGAAGAAGAAAATTACTTCTTTATAGAGGAATTCCACCTAATAAATGTAAAGGGTTGAAGAAGTGACAGAATTAGAACATTATCATTTTGCAACTTATAATAAGAATCAATAATTTAGGCAAAGATTTTCAGTGAATGAAAACATTTTTAAAAATGAATGGAGGATTTTTCAATGAAAAGATCAGGCTTTTACCATCTGAACCCACTGATTAATTTGAGTAATACTTATTCTAGTGAATAAACCAGAAATATTTACCACTTGAAGCAAGATAAAATACATAGCACCCCCTATGATATAATTTTGGGAAGAAAGGTCAAACATGACTATAATTGAACCCTCAGAGCAAAAGTGTTGTTTCTAAGAAATATGAAGTTTACAGAAAAAAATTAAAATGCAATAGAATCAAAAAATAAAATGACGAGGAAGGCACTGCTCTGTATTAAAAGATTCTAGGAGACATCACCAAATGCAATGTGTAATCCTATTTGGATACTGCTTTGAACAAGCTCACTATAAAATGAAATTTTCGTTACAATCAGGAAATGTGAATATAATGGATAATTAGACAAATCACAGAATTATTGTTAATTTGACTAGAGTTGATGGCATTGTGGTTATATATGAGAATGTCTGTATTTTATAGAAATGCATACTGAAGTATAGAGTGGTTAAATGACATGAGTTCTGAGATTTACTTAAAAACACTTAGCCAAGAAAAGAAGGCATAATGTCTGATGCTGGTGTGGCAATATCTAGGAAACTGTTGAATCTGGGTGTAGTATATAGGTGTTCTCTGTACTATACATGTTTGAAATTATTAATAGAAAACCATGACTGTGGCTTTGTGAGGTAGGTAAGGCAGAGTATTCTGCAAACACCCATGATTAGAAGTCTTACACCTGAAGCACGTGATTGGTGTGAGGTCATGTAACTAATAAGAAACAGAGCTATGACTAGAACTCTAATTCCAAGTCTAGCACTCTTTCCATAACAGCTCTCACTTTGCTTTTCTAGAATGCATTCACAAACCACCCTCTTTGACTCTTTGGCTCACGAGGTGGCTCTAGCATTGGAAGAAAACAGACAGCATTTTGTTCCTTAAATTTTGCCCATTTCCCTAGAACTGGAATAGAGGGCTGTGGTTTGTCAGTAGGCTCCTGGAGGGAGGTGGTTTCCAATTGCTGAGTAGATGAATGATCAGGCATTAGTAAAAGGTTTGTTCACTGGCTAAAAGTTAGACCAAGCCCTGGCTTCTGGCCTTTCCTAAGCCACAGGCAAATCCCAGGCACGTTGATCATCTGCAAGCACGTTTCTACCTCTTCTCAGCTCTTCTCTTTGCAGCAGGTTATCCTTCCTCACATATGAGAATATGAAATGCTTTAATGAGGGTATAAGAAATTGACCTGCTCACTTCCAAGCAAAACTGTGGGCAAAAGTTCACATTTAAATGGTGTCTATAATTCTCTTTTGCTGTGTAACTCTGAGAGGTTTTCTTTGGATCAGCAAAGAGGTGGGAGTGCTAACACAAACAAAACACAACTAGCTCTATTTTCAGTAAAATGACACTAACTGGCATTACTACCTACTGCATAGTAGGCACTCTTTAGTGGATTTCCGAAAGTTAACTCATTCA
>NW_012108697.1:4137850-4140951 GCF_000951045.1 Mandrillus leucophaeus
AATGTCTGTATTTTATAGAAATGCATACTGAAGTATAGAGTGGTTAAATGACATGAGTTCTGAGATTTACTTAAAAACACTTAGCCAAGAAAAGAAGGCATAATGTCTGATGCTGGTGTGGCAATATCTAGGAAACTGTTGAATCTGGGTGTAGTATATAGGTGTTCTCTGTACTATACATGTTTGAAATTATTAATAGAAAACCATGACTGTGGCTTTGTGAGGTAGGTAAGGCAGAGTATTCTGCAAACACCCATGATTAGAAGTCTTACACCTGAAGCACGTGATTGGTGTGAGGTCATGTAACTAATAAGAAACAGAGCTATGACTAGAACTCTAATTCCAAGTCTAGCACTCTTTCCATAACAGCTCTCACTTTGCTTTTCTAGAATGCATTCACAAACCACCCTCTTTGACTCTTTGGCTCACGAGGTGGCTCTAGCATTGGAAGAAAACAGACAGCATTTTGTTCCTTAAATTTTGCCCATTTCCCTAGAACTGGAATAGAGGGCTGTGGTTTGTCAGTAGGCTCCTGGAGGGAGGTGGTTTCCAATTGCTGAGTAGATGAATGATCAGGCATTAGTAAAAGGTTTGTTCACTGGCTAAAAGTTAGACCAAGCCCTGGCTTCTGGCCTTTCCTAAGCCACAGGCAAATCCCAGGCACGTTGATCATCTGCAAGCACGTCTCTACCTCTTCTCAGCTCTTCTCTTTGCAGCAGGTTATCCTTCCTCACATATGAGAATATGAAATGCTTTAATGAGGGTATAAGAAATTGACCTGCTCACTTCCAAGCAAAACTGTGGGCAAAAGTTCACATTTAAATGGTGTCTATAATTCTCTTTTGCTGTGTAACTCTGAGAGGTTTTCTTTGGATCAGCAAAGAGGTGGGAGTGCTAACACAAACAAAACACAACTAGCTCTATTTTCAGTAAAATGACACTAACTGGCATTACTACCTACTGCATAGTAGGCACTCTTTAGTGGATTTCCGAAAGTTAACTCATTCATTTCTATGTAAATTTTAATTAAAAACAAAACAGTGTGGAGAACAGATTTTGGAAAACTCGAGACCTAAAACTGGATTGAAAGTCTACCATTTACTTTCCCTTCTCCGGAAACCCAGAGAGAATGATTGCAGAGACACTAAGTAATTGGGATTCTGTAACCATAGGTAAAATTGCTAGGCTGGTGCCCATAGAGTTTGCATTTTATAGGGTAGATAAAAAGAATAAATTTCTGTGTTCTTTTGTTATAAAGGTGTCTATGCCTAGCTTGTGAGGACATTTGTTTGGCTGTGGCCATGAAGAAAATTACAGAATGAGTTAGTTGAAAAAGTTAAAACATGATCACTATACCATAAGCTCCGGCAGGAATCATGTCTATCTTGCATATCGTTGTATCTGTAGCACCTAATACAGTTCCTAGCCCAGAGTAGATACTCAACAATTATTGATTTGTTTTGAATGAATTAATGAATGAATGAGTCAAAATGAATTTGCTATCCTTAAAGTGTATCCCAAACATTTGCTTATTCCATGCCAAGCTGACCACAGTCAGGCAAGTTGTGAGTTGGAATTCTGCTGTTTGCAAATTGTAAATCACGGAAAGACACATATTTTTGTATAGGTTATAAATGCATTGGTCTTTCTCAAATCTTGACAGTCGTAGCTACACATCTGTGCATTGTTGGTCTTATTCACCTTCTGGATGCAGTTAGTGATGAAGGTTCACCCTTCTCAAAATCATCCTTGTCTTAATGTAGAATGCACCTACTAAGGCCAGCTTTTGAGATTTCCTCCAATCTGTCTTCCACCTCTGTCCTCTATGTTTCCAGAATGTACTAGACTGTTCAGCATATGCTTAATCATTTTCTATCCAGTCCAAATTTCCTCAGACTTCCTATTGTCTACAGATTACTCAGAAATGCCCAGCCTGGCAGGCTTTGTCATTGGAACCCTGTCTCCCAAACCAATCAGTCTTCCCAGCCCACCCTAACAGGAAGCTTTGTAGCCAGAGTTGGGCTTAGTCCTTAGCCCCAGTCCCGGCAGGCCTTGAGCAGTCAGCAAACCTAGGCAGAAGGAATGAGGCAGCTGCACTCAGCTTCTTTATTCTCCCAAATGCTTAGGAATTCCGTTTAGCCAGAAACTCCACTTATGATGAATCACAGTTGTACACAAATTATATATACAGTCTTGACAACTCAAGTTCTTCACTGAATAATTCTATGCTCTTTCCAACTATATGAAAGTGTATGTGCCTATAAGGAGGATCTGACTGCCACAGACTCCTCATTTCCCATGCTTATCTCCTGTATTAGTCAGCTCAGGCTGCCATAAAGAAAAACACCATAGACTGTGTCACTTAAACAACAGAAAGTTATTTCTCACAGTTCTGAAGGCTGGAAGTCTGAGATCAGGTGCCAGCATGGTTAGGTTCTGGCATGGGCTGTCTTCCTGGCTTAGAGGCGGCCACCTTCTCACTGTGTCCTCATATGGCAGAGGCAGAGGGAGAGAGAGAGAGAGGGAGCAAGAGCAAGCGAGCTCTAGTGCCTCATCCTTTTCTTATAAGAGCAACAGCCCTATTGGATTGGGGCCTCATCCTTATAACTTCATTGAATTTTAGTCACCTGCTAAAGGCCCTGTCTCCAAATAGAGTCACCTTGGGAGTTAGACTTCAACATATACATTTTGGGGAAACACAATTAGGTTCATAGCACAACCTCATTATTTATACTACCTATATCACACTTCATTCTAGTTTCCTATGTCATATTTGAGCCAAGGCTTAAGACACAAAAATCCCCATGCTTTATTATAATTGATCTGACAACATAAAGCTCAAGATAAGAAATTTCTAATGAGTTTAAATTTTCAAAAAATCTTTTATTTGTGTTTTACCAGGGCTCAGAGAGATCTGACACATTTGGAATTTATAGAAATATTGTTCTACCAGAGCAGCAGTTGAACTCGGTGATTAGGGGCACCAACTGTGGCATCAGACTTGAGTCTATTTAAAATGACAAACTTTTTGCTGCCCTCACCAACATTTCCAGTCTCGTATCCTGCTCCTTTTTTTTCCTGTTGTACCTATAGTCCTCTAA
>NW_012108697.1:4141001-4143447 GCF_000951045.1 Mandrillus leucophaeus
ATTCTCCCAAATGCTTAGGAATTCCGTTTAGCCAGAAACTCCACTTATGATGAATCACAGTTGTACACAAATTATATATACAGTCTTGACAACTCAAGTTCTTCACTGAATAATTCTATGCTCTTTCCAACTATATGAAAGTGTATGTGCCTATAAGGAGGATCTGACTGCCACAGACTCCTCATTTCCCATGCTTATCTCCTGTATTAGTCAGCTCAGGCTGCCATAAAGAAAAACACCATAGACTGTGTCACTTAAACAACAGAAAGTTATTTCTCACAGTTCTGAAGGCTGGAAGTCTGAGATCAGGTGCCAGCATGGTTAGGTTCTGGCATGGGCTGTCTTCCTGGCTTAGAGGCGGCCACCTTCTCACTGTGTCCTCATATGGCAGAGGCAGAGGGAGAGAGAGAGAGAGGGAGCAAGAGCAAGCGAGCTCTAGTGCCTCATCCTTTTCTTATAAGAGCAACAGCCCTATTGGATTGGGGCCTCATCCTTATAACTTCATTGAATTTTAGTCACCTGCTAAAGGCCCTGTCTCCAAATAGAGTCACCTTGGGAGTTAGGCTTCAACATATACATTTTGGGGAAACACAATTAGGTTCATAGCACAACCTCATTATTTATACTACCTATATCACACTTCATTCTAGTTTCCTATGTCATATTTGAGCCAAGGCTTAAGACACAAAAATCCCCATGCTTTATTATAATTGATCTGACAACATAAAGCTCAAGATAAGAAATTTCTAATGAGTTTAAATTTTCAAAAAATCTTTTATTTGTGTTTTACCAGGGCTCAGAGAGATCTGACACATTTGGAATTTATAGAAATATTGTTCTACCAGAGCAGCAGTTGAACTCGGTGATTAGGGGCACCAACTGTGGCATCAGACTTGAGTCTATTTAAAATGACAAACTTTTTGCTGCCCTCACCAACATTTCCAGTCTCGTATCCTGCTCCTTTTTTTCCCTGTTGTACCTATAGTCCTCTAACATATTATATAATTTGTGTATTTGATGTATTTGTTTTCTTTCTTCCCTCCTAGAATGTATTAATGACTCAACGACCTATGCATTTTTAACTCTCTTGTTCACTGACATGTCTCCCATGATTAAACCAGTGCCTGGAACATAATAGGTCTTTAGAAAAATTTTTTTAATGAAGAAATATTTGAATGAGGGCTCAGTGATGTTTAATTTTATGTGTCAGTTTGACTGGGTCACAGGGTACCTAGACATTTCACCAAACTTTATTCTGGGTATATCTGTGAGAATGTTTCTGATTGAGATTAACATTCAAATTTGTAGACTGAGTAAAGCAAACTACCTTCCCTAATTGGTGGGCCTGACCCAATCAATTGAAAGCCTAAATAGAAGGAAAGGCTGACCCTTCCTGGAATAAGAGAAAATTCCTCCTGCCTGACTGCCTTCAAGCTGGGCCATCAGTGTTTTCCTGCCTTTGGATTCCAACAGGAACATTAGCTTTTCCTGGATCTCAAGCCTACCAGCTGTGGAAAGGAACTATACCATTGATTTTCCGGGTTCCCCTGTGTGATGGTGCCAGATCTTGGGGCTTCCCAGCCCACATAATGACATGAGCCAAGTATTTATAATAAATCTCTGCCTCTCTCTCTTCCTACGTACATGCACACACACACACACACACACACACACACACACACACACACAAAATTGTATCTGTTTCTCTGGAGAACCCTGACTACCACAGATTTTGTTAGTAGGAGTGGTTTTTGAGGAACTGGATTTTGAGAAAGAGTTTTTTGAATTGGTTCTAAGGTTTCTAAAATTGATCCTCTAACAGGATTAAAGATGCTAACAATTCTATTTTTAGTAGTAAAGAGAGGACTGATAGCTAATGATGTGATCTAGCAATGAAGATATGCAAAATATCACCATTTAATACTCCTAATCAACCACTTAGATGACACAGGGATCTGGGTGACACTGTGTATGATACTTTCAAACATATTTCTTAAACTAATGAATATAATGAAATTGGGTGGTTGCTCCTAATGTCACTGGACAAAGTGGAGAAAGAAAATAAGCTCAGCCAGGTGCAGCAGCTCACGCCTGTAATCCCAGCACTTTGGGAGGCTATGGTGGACAGATCACTTGAGATCTGGAGTTTGAGACCAGTCTGGCTAACATGGCAAAACCCCGTCTCTACTAAAAGTACAAAAATTAGCCAGCTATGTTGGCGCATGCCTGTAGTCCTAGCACTTTGGGACATCATTGTGGGCATATCACTTGAGGTCAGGAGTTTGAGACCAGCTGGCCAACATGGTGAAACCCCGCCTGAACTAAAAATACAAAAATTAGCCATATGTGATAGCACACACCTATAGTCTCAGATACTCAGGAGGTTGAGGCAGGAGAATCACTTGAACCTGGGAGGCGGAGGTTGCAGTGAGCCGAGATCATGCCA
>NW_012108697.1:4143932-4165707 GCF_000951045.1 Mandrillus leucophaeus
TCAAGTCACAGCAGGTCCCTAAAGGTGAGGTACAAGGTGTGAACCAGGAAGAGGTATTCTATACTTCAAAATAGCTGTCTGAGTTTTCTAATTTATACAGGCAGAAATTCAGGGGACTTGTATGAAAATGGGCATTAAGGGTGTTGGATAGTGATGGAAGGAACATAAAGTGAGACCAGGCCAAATTTATTTATATGGACTTACTAAGCAGAGATTCTAATGTTTAATGTTGCAGTTCAGGGAGTTAGAAAGGGAGATTGTTAAAACAGATTGTTTGATTGGTTGGTTGAAACATACACCAATAGGTGGTCTACAGTTAGTGAGTTAGAAATGATCAACCTGCCTTGGTTTAATGTAGGGGAAGAGATTCAAAGGCTTAGAGAGATTGGAATGTTAGCATAGATTTCTCATTTAAGACCTAATCACCCACCCTGGAAGGGTCCAGAAAACATATTTCACCAATACTGTGAGAAATGTATTTGTGGAGGGAGTCCTGCTCTGTGATTGCTTTTCTCTACAAGTCAAACCTATAGCAGCCACTGAATTGGGAGCCTAACTGCAGTGGAAGTAACTGGATCCCAGAGTATTAGAGGCCAAGTGGCAGCACTCAACCACCAAAGATAAGGTGGATAAAGTTGCCAGAATAGACTGCAGAGTCAAAAGAACAATCAACATAATTTGACCTGCACAGACCTAGGGTGTTATCTAGTTGGTCATGGTGCTCCCAGAAGTAAAATAAATAGGAAACCTCCTAAATTCTCACTTGATTTATATAAGCAGACATTTTTTCTAGATGAAGTAAACAAAAGTTTAACCTGAATAATAAAAACAGAGAGTTCAGCCCCTCAATGAATTATTAGATTTCAATGAGTTTGCAGACTCAGAGCCCCTTGCAGAAGGACCCCAGGTTACTGCCAAAAATTTATAGTTAATCTTTCTTCCAGCCTTCTCTAAAGGGACCTATGGCTTTTTATCGTGGTATGCACTGGGAAAAGGAAATAATCAGACTAATTATTCATCAGAGACTAATGGACACTGTCTTGGAACTCATATAATTCCCAGAGACCCAAAATGTCACTGTGGTCCACCAGTCAGAATACGGGTTTATGGAGATCAGGTGATCAGTCTCACAGTGGACCCAGTGAGCCCCCAAATACATCCTGTGATTATTTTCCCAGTTCTAGATGCATAATTGTAATAGACCTGGCAGAATATAACCAGGTAATAGCACCTGGCAGAACCCCCACATTTGTTCCTTGACCTGTGAAATGAAGGCCATTATGATAAGAAAGGCCAAGTGTGAGCTGTTAGAATTGCCCCTACCTAGGCAATAGTAAACCAAAATCAATACTGCATTCCTGGAGGAATTGCATACATTATGCCACCATCAAGAACTTGAAGGATGGAAGGGTAGTAATTCCCACTACATCCCCATTAATTCCCCTATTTGGCCTTTACAGAAGACAGATGGATCTTGGAGAATGACAGTGAATTATCACAAGCTTAACCAGGCAGTAACTCCTATTGCAGCTGTTGTGCCAGATGTCATTTCATTGCTTGAACAAATTAACATGTTTTCTGATACCTGGTTTGCAGCTATTGATCTGGCAAATGTTTTTTCTCCCTATCTGTCAATAAGGACCACCAGAAGCAGTTTCCTTCAGCTAGCAAGGCCAATAATATACACCTTCACTGTCTGATATGTGTGTTCCCACCCAGATCTCACCTTAAGTTGTAATTCCCATAATCCCCACGTGTCAAGGGTGGGACCAGGTGGAGGTAACTGAATTATGGGGGCAGTTGCTTCCATGCTGTTCTCATGATAATTCGTGGGTCTCATGAGATCTAATGGTTTTATAAGTATCTGACATTTCCCTACTTACACTCATTCACTCTTCTGCCACCCTGTGAAGAGGTGCCTTCCACCATTATTGTAAGTTTCCTGAGGCCTCCCCAGCCATGTGGAAATATGAGTCAATTAAACCTCTTTCCTTTATAATACCCAGTCTCGAGTGTTTCTTCATAGCAGTGTGAGAATGAACTAATATACTCTCCTACCTAAGGCATATATCAAGTCTCCAGCTCTACATTATAATTTAGTTCACAGGAATCTTGATCACTTTTTCCTTCCATAGGCTATCACACAGGTCCACTACATTGATGACATTATGCTGACTGGACCTAATAAGTAAAAATTAGCAACCACTCTGGACTTATTGGTAAGACATTTGCACACCAGAGAGTAGAACATAATTCTGACAAAAAATTTGGGGCTTCTACCTCAGTGAAACTGCTAGCAGTCCAGTGAGGTGGAGCATGTAGAGATATTCCTTTTAAAGTGAAACCTAAGTTGTTCCATCAGGCCCCTCCCACAACCAAGAAAGAGGCACAATGCCTAGTGGTCCTGTGAATTTTGAAACAATATAATCCTCATTTGAATACGCTATTCCAGTCTATTTACTAAATGATCTGGAAAGCTATTAGTTTTGCAGCAGAGATTGGGGGCAGTGGAGAGGGAGTTCCAGAACAAGAGAAGGCTCTGCAGTGGGTCCAGCCTGCCATGCAAGCTGCTCTGCCACATGGCCATATGACCCATCAGATCCAATGGTGCTTGTAAAATGTCCATGGCAGATAGTGACGTGGCTTGGCGACCTTGGCAGGCTCCGATAAGGAAATTGCAGCATAGGCCCCTAGGATTTTGGAGCAAAGCCCTGCCATTCTCTATAGATGACTCCTTTTCTCCTGAGAAATGACTCTTGGCCTGCTCCTGAGCCTTACTAGAGACTAAACACTTAGCCACAGACCAGTAAGTTACCATACAACCTGAACTGCCCATCATTAACTGAAAGATATCTGACCCAGCAAGTTACAAAGTTTGGTGTGCATAGCAGCACTCCATTATCAGATGGAAATGGTATATACATGGCTGGGCTTGAGCGAGCCCTGAAAGCACAAATAAATTACATGAAGAGGTGGCCCAAATGCATGATTCCCCACTTCTGCTACACTACCTTCTATTTCTGAGCCTGCACCTCTGTCCTCATGCGAAGTTTCCTAGGATCACTTGGTGGAGGAAGAGAAGACTCAGGACTGGTTTACAGATGGTTCTGCTCAATATGCAGGTACCATCCAAAAGTGAACAGCTATGGCACCACAACCCCTTTCTGGGACATTCCTGAGGATAGTAGTGAAGCGAAATTCTTCCATTGGGCATACTTTGAGCAGTGTATCTGGTTGTTTACTTTGCTTGGAAGGAAAAATGACCAGATGTGTGATTATATACTGATTCATTGCTGTGGCCAATGATTTGCCTGAATGGTCAGGGACATGAAAGGAACGTGATTGAAAAGGTGGTGACAAGGCAGTTTGGGGAAGAGGTATGTGGATAGACTTCTATGAATGGGAAAATAATGTGAAGATATTTCTGTTTCATGTGTATGCTAACCAAAGAATGACCTTGCTGAGGAAGATTTTAATAATCAATTGGATAGAATGACCCATTCTTTGGATACCAGTCAGCCTCTTCCCCAGCCACCCCTGCCATCGCCCAGTGGGTTCATGGATAAAGTTGGCATGGTAGCATAGATAGAGGTTATACGTGGGTTTAACCCTTGATGACTTCAACTCATCAGGGTCAACCTGACTGCAGCCAATGCTGAGTTGTCCTGCAGCAGAGCCCCATGCCAAGTTACTGATACAGCACTATTCCTTAGGGTGCTCAGCTAGCTATCTGGTGGCAAGTCTCTTATATTGGACTTCTTCAATTACGGAAGGGGCAGCATTTTGTTCTTACTCAAATAGACATGGATACTGGATATTTAATAGATTTACTTTCTTGGCATGTAACACTTCTGCCACAACTATTATCTGAGGACTTACAGAATGTCTTATCTACTACCATGGTATTCTATATAGTACTGCTTCTGAACAAGGAACTTGCTCCACAGCAAATGAAATACAGTAATGGGCCCAGGTCACAGACTTCATTGGTCTAACCATGTTCCCCACCATCCTGAAGCAGCTGTTTGGTAGAACAGTGGCATGGCCTTTTGATGATTCAGTTATAGCACTGGCTAGTGGCAATTCCTTGCAGTTCTGGGCAAGTTTCTCCAGAACACTGTGTATGCTCTATATAAGTCTCCAATGTATGGTGCTATTTTTCCCATAGCCAGAAATTATGGGTCCAGTAGTCAAGGGGTAGAAATGAGAGTGGTACCATTCACTATGACTTGGTGACCCACCGCAAATACTTGCTTCCTGTTCCTGCATCCTTATATTCTTCTGGCAAAGAGATCTTAGTTCCAAAGGGAGAAATGCTTCCTCCAGGAGACACAACCATAATTCTATTGAACAGGATGTTCAAACTGCCACCTGGCCACTTTGGGTTCCTCATCAGGCCTTTGAATCAGCAGGCAAAGAAATGAGTTACTGTGTTGGCTGAGATGATTGATCCTGAAAAACGAGGGGAAATTGGATTACTAGTCCATAATGGAAGTAGAGAAGAGTATATCTAGAATACAGGAGATCTCTTGGGGCATCTCTTAATATTACCATTTCATTGTGATTAAGAACAGTAGAAAACTACAACAACTGAATTGAGACAGGACTACTAATAGCTCAGACCCTTCAGGAATAAAGGTTTGGGTCAGTCTACGAGGTAAAAAACAATGACCAGCTGAGGCATTTGCCTAAGGTAAAGGGAATATGGAATGGGTAGTGGAAGAAGGTAATTTATAGTTTATAAGTACCAGCTATGACCACATGACCAGTTACAGAAACAAGGACTGTAATTGTCATGAGTATTTGCTCCTTATTTTGTTATGAATACATGTGTGTATTAAGCAAATAGCTTTGTTTTCTTTCCTCTCATCCCGTTAGTGTGTGTATTAAGCAAATATCTTTGTTTTCTTTCCTCTCATCCCCTTATCGTGTAACGTGAGATGTACATTACTTTATTGATTGACTTTATTTTATAGCATTTAATCATTGTTGATTTTATACCATAGTACTGAAGTACAGAATATAAAGGAGAAAAGTAAACATCATTCAAGGATTTTACTTTCTCTTCTGGGAAAGAAGTTAATTTGGTTTTAGTTGTGAGCAGAATAGTTACATCATGTTAGGCAGAATTATAACCTTGTTATTATCTTTCTTTGGAGACTAAGTACCTAAGATTAAGTAAGCAGATGCATATGGGTGCCAAGCTGACAAGAGATGAACTAGTGATGGCTAATTGTATGTGTCAACTTTACCGGGCCATGAATCATACAGTTATTTGGTTAAACATTATTCTCGGTATGCCTGTGAGAATATTTCTGGATGAGATTAACGTTTCAGTCAGTTAGCTGAGAGAACAGTTACTCTTCCTAGTGTGTGTGGGCCCCATCAGGTTGAAGATCTGAATAGACAAAAAATGCTGACCCTCCCTGGAGTAAGAGAGAATTCCTCCTACCTGCCTGTCTTCAAGCTGGGATATTGGTTTGTTCCTGCCTTCAGACTCAAACTGAATCATCAGCTCTTCCTGGTCTCAAGGCTGGTAACTGTGGACTTAGAACTATATCGTCTGCTTTCCCGCATCTCCAGCTTGCTTTTAGAATCTGCCATCCTTCATAATTGCATGAGCCAATTTTTTATTTGATAGATATTAATAGATCAAGATATTGTTAGCTATAATACAGGTGTAGAGATAGGTAGGTAGGTAGGTACGTAGATAGACAAACAGATAGAGATAGAGATGATACATACATCCTATTGGTTCTGTTTCTCTAGAGAATTCTGTCAAATACAGTCTCTCTTTCACTGTCCTGTAGATTTGGCTTTCTTCAACTTCTTTGCTCTTCTCTCACTCCCCCACGTTCACCCTGTGAATTTTTGGCTGAGGTTAAGCAAAGGTAGCATAAAAAGAGCCTTTCGGGGTTAAAGCAAACTTCACTAGCTAGAGAAGTACAGCATCGTGCATGGTCCTCCTTCCCTTTCATGCTTCATGAACATCTTCAACTCCACTTAACAACTATGTGTCTAACATGTACCCAGAGCTACTAGAGGTGCATTTTAAATTTTACAACTACCCATTAAGGAAGGCATTGGAAGATAAAAATACAAAAGCTCAGAGGACTGAGGTGAGGATCCTCAAGGTCATCACTAAGGAGGTTCATCACTTTCTGCTTATAGGTCCTTAGTTCAGTTACTTAACTTCCTTTTGTCTCAAATTTCTCATCTGTAAAATGAGGACCATAAGATTACAGCACCAACGCTCAGGTCTGTTGCAAAGATAAGAGTTGTTGTTTTACTAAATTACACATTATTATAGATAGAGTGGTGAGAACAGTATCTGGAACATAAAAAGCTCATCATGTTAGCTTTTATTATTGCTATCTCAGAGCCTCAGTTTCTGGACCATGTAACTGGTTGGTTGGACTAGATGAGCCCTGGGTGTCCCACCCAGCTGGAATGTTCTAGCATTCAAAGACTCCATTATTCCCTTGAGATCTCTCCCATGGGGATGGGTGGTGGGAGGAAGGAGTGTGGGCTTCAGTTGTCACGTGGCCCCGCCCCTCCAGGAACCTCTCCAGCTCCCAGGCAGGCTGCCTTTCAAGGCTCACTGCTCTCACTTGATTCTCTTTCCACAGTGCTGACTCACTGCATTGATTGAACAGACTGCTGCAGCTCAGTCCTTCCCTAGGACGGGATGTCTTACTGGAAGCTATCCAGGCACCTTTGTTCTCTTGGGTTGCAAGTCCCCCTTTCTTTTTACCCAGCAGAGGTTTTAATATAAAGTATAATGTGTGTGGTTTATGCCTCCATTGATGCATGTATTTATTCAAAGATGACGCTCCCTTTGGTTAACCGTCAAAGACCATGACTTTACAGGAGGTTATTTTTGACTGCTCCTCCTTAAAGGAACAGAAAAGCAACTTTCTATAATTACCTTCAAATTCAGAAGAGAATTCTACCGTATTTTTATGAGAAGCTGAGAAAAGTGCCTTTATTTATCCCCCTCTGGCTTTGAATGGGCTCTGGAAAAAATGTATTTGTTCATGCTCAGAAACTGGTAAAGAGACATGCACAAAATGGGGAAAATGGTTCCTCATGGACTTCCTATTTCTCTTTCTCTTTTTAGAACGTGCAATACAGTTCTGCCTCTGGATGTACTCCCTTTGTTCAACGTTACTGCCTTTGCCACCTGCCTTGAAATGGTTCTTCAAGGGTTTTGATAAATCAGTTGCAAAGGTGTCTGCTTTCATTGTAACATCTGTTAGTGCCTTTTCTGAAAGGCTCTTTTTATGTTACCTAGTGAAATTCACCTCAGTGAGTATTAGGAGAACCCTAACATCAGCTGCAATGTATCAGAAGGGGAGAGGGAATGATTTTTCCCTCCTAACTTTATTTTATTTTGGAAAGTCACAGAGGCATTTCAGAAAAAGGAAAGCAAATAATGAAAGGAAAATGGTCATTTTGAGAGACCCTTCTGCAACTGCCTTTTTTTTTTTTTTCTCAATACTGTGATGTGAAGAAGTTTAAATGTGACCTTGGGGACTTAGAGATATGGTTTGGCTCTGTGTCCTCACCCAAATCTCACCTCAAATTGTAATTCCCATAATCCCTACATGTCAAGGGCGGGACCAGGTGAAGGTATTTGGATCATGGGGGTGGTTTCCCCCCACATGCTGTTCTCATTGTAGTGAGTGAGTTCTCACAAGATCTGATGGTTTTGTAAGCATCTGACATTTCCCCTGTTTGCACTCATTCTGTCCTGATGCCCTGTGAAGAAGGTGCCTGCTGCTTCTTTGCCTGCTGCTATGATTGTAAGTTTCATGAGGCCTCCCCACCAATGCAAAACTGTGAGTCAATTAAACCTCTTTCCTTTATAAATTAGCCAGTCATGGGTCTTTCTTCACAGCAGCATGAGAATGAACTAATATACCTAGCTTGGATTCTTCATCCACTGCTTACCCACTCTGAGGTGCTGCCCCCATCACCTCGGCCAGGTGAGTGAGGGGATGCTTCAGAGACACTGACATTGATTCTCCACACTGCCAGCTGATGCTGGCATTTCTCCTTGTGCAAGCTCACCTCTAGGGCCACAGGACAGAGCTGCAGGATCAATGGCCACTGGCGAAGTTGGAAAGAATGAAGGTGGTATCTCGCTTTCCAGGGCTTCCAGGGAATGAAAGTATGCGGTAGATACTAACCACAGCATCCAAACCAACCTACAGACCATTGGCATACAGCACACAGCAGAGATCTGTAGAACTTTAATCAGGTGACTGAATTATACCAAATTATCTCGACCTTCAGAAATCCTAGGCAGGTCTGTGATTGTCCAGTTGAGGGGCCCATGAGGTAAGACTGTCCAAATAGGTGGGGATAGAATTTTCCCTTGAAGGAAATAGAGATCAATCTTACTGGGAAGAAAGAAATTTGGGACCAAGGAATTAGGGCAATCCATGGGACAAGAAGGAGGAGGGACTTTCTTCTTGTTCACACCAGGCTTCTGAGATAGAAGAAAACTTGTCCACAAAGACACAGCCTCAGAGCAGAAGGCACCGTCCAAGCTCTTCTTTAAGGGAGCAACAGTGCTGCAGCAGGCCCTCTGGTCTCCAGGTTCAGCTTTGCACATAAGCTCCAGGCCCCCAAAACAAGGTCTGCACCTCTAGATGAAGTAGAGAATTTCTTTCTGGGGGCTCCTGACAAGAGCTGCTTCTAGACACAGCCTGTTGCTGATGTTGGAATCTCTCCTGGGTCAGCACCATGGTGGATGGGTGGGCTCAAGAAACACGACTCCATATTATGCTTGCATTGCAAGAGTTGATTGCTGAGAGCTAAAAACTCCAGCAGTTTTGCTGTGTCACACGTTCAGTTTGCACACTAAGGGATGCAGTGACTGGCATTTGGGGCTATCCAGAGCTCAGCCATTTTGGATATTGGCCTTGAAGGGGGCAGCTGAGTGCCAGTTTTCCTGGCAAGTATCTGCAATATTTTTCTCCTCTCTCTCTTCTTCCTCTGCCACCACTTTCCTCCTCCTCACTATTATTATCAACAGTACAACTATTGCTTGTTGGGTATTAACTATTCATTGACATACCAACAGGCCTCCCAACTCAACACATCTAAGACTGACCATCATCTTCCTCCCCTGACCAACTTCTTGCCTGACATACTTTTTTGCCTTATCAGTCTTTCTCCCACTCACCCCGACTCGAAATTGTAGTGTCCCTTTTTATTTGTTCCTCAGCTCAGTCCCACAGCCACAAACTTCCTGTATTTTGTGTCTTCACAATATCTCACCTGTATGTCTTCTTTTCTGGTACCACAGTCCTTAAGAAAGTTCTTACCTTCCTTCCTGCTTGAAGGTGACTTCCCAGACAGCCTCCATTGGTCTCCTTGATTCTAGCCTCCCCCAGCTTAAATGGACTCTGCACATTTGCCACACAAATAATTCTCCCATTGCACAGTTTTGAACACATCAGCTCTGTGTTCAAAACTTTCAATAACTCCCCTTTGATTAGAAAGTTAAATCTAAGTATAGTTGATTTTCATTAGTTACAGTACTTATGTTCTATAATGTCACTGTAAATACTGAATTAGTGAATACTGAACCACTGCTTCTAGGGACAATAGGGTTAGTTTCCAGAAAGCCCCTGCTCATAAAATTTTTGTAAACCAATCAATATATAACCTGTTGTATGTGTCTATGCCTAAAGACACTTCATTTAATACATATTGTTGATTAACATTGAACGCATGGCCAGCAACATACCACTCCTGCCTTTTGAAGCTTATCTAAAACATGTATTTTGCCTTTAAGGCACATCACAGCTTGCTTGCACTTAGGAACTCTAGACAGCACTTTAGCAGTATACTTTGGGGGCATTTTAAACAGTGAAATCATCAACAAAAAGCACAAAAAGGTGAAATACATGTCACTAAATATACCACAAAAAGGACACTTGTTTGTAGTTATGAGAGCTAAATAAAACATGTTAATCTGATTATGATTATCATTACACAAATCATCCCATTATATACCTTGAATATATACAACCTCTGTCATTTAAATATTGTGATATTTAAGTTAATTTTTGGCCATGCGTGGTGGCTCACACCTGTAATCCCAGCACTTTGGGAGGCCGAGGCAGGCAGATCATGAGGTCAAGAGATTGAGACCATCCTGGCCAACATGGTGAAACCCTGTCTCTACTAAAAATACAAAAAAATTTAGCTGGGTGTGGTGGTGCGCCACTGTAGTCCCAGCTACTCGGGAGGCTGAGGCAGGAGAGTTGCTTGAACCCAGGAGGTGGAGGTTGCAATGAGCCTAGATCGTGCCACTGCATTCCAGCCTGGGCAACAGAGCGAGACTCCATCTCAAAAAAAAAAAAAAGTTAATTTTTTTTGAAAAGACAAAGCCTCAACTTGTTTGACCTTTAACCTCAGCTGGGAATGTGTGCATCAAATTTTTTGCCATTCTACGTGTGTCTGAGAATGACTGTGAAAGCACCGTGAGTAATGATTTGGGGATGAGAAATAACTTTTAGTGAGTAAATTTGGGAATGCAAGATCTGTGAATAATGAGTTCAACTGAACCTCATCCTAGATTTTAAATCCCGCAACAGTAAGGTCATTTTCTCTTTCTCCAGTATTATAGTACATTATTTTCCTATACTTTACTTCCTGCTAAAATACTCAGTCTTTCTGAATTCCTATTTCCTTGCTTCCATGCCTCTCCCTGTTAGTTGTATAGTTAAGAATTCTTTGTAAGCAATAAACTGCCTTGGACTGATTTAAGAAAAATAAAGGAGTTGGAGAGCACTAACTGGAAGGGTGGCTCACAGACTCAAAGGGAGAGTAGGACAATTTATTGTCGTGAAGTCTACATCCCAAGGTAGTTCAGAGATCTAAGCCAAAGGAGCCTGGGAACCTTCTTCCAAAGGCTGTCTTCAAGGTGTCTTTATCCCAGTCAACCCCCTCTTAGCTTCTCCATCTTGTATGTTCAAGGCACAAATCCTTAGGAGAGACCATGTGATTGATTGGCCTGGCTTGAGCAAAGTGTCTCTTAGCCTCAAGGTGTTCTGTTGCAGAGAGACTAAAGTAAAGTGGACTGGCACAGTGGCTCACTCTTCTAATCCCAGCACTTGGGAGACTGGGGCAGGAAGATTGCTTAAGCCCCAAAGTTTAAGACCAGCCTAAGCAACATGGTGAAACCCCAACTCTACCAAAAAAAAAAAAAAAACTAGCCAGGCATGATGGCACGCACCTGTAGTCCCAGCTACTTGGGAGGATGAGGTGGGAGGATCGATGGAGCCCAGGAGGTCTAGGCTACAATGAACCATTACTGCATCACTGCAGTCCAGTCTGGGCAACAGAGAGAGACCCTGTCTCAGAAAACAATACAATAAAGTAAATTCAATTCAAGTGGGATGATGATTGGCTTAACCTGGCTCATCTGCCACACATTGGCTAGTATGGCAGAGTCTGCTACTAAAGTTGCCCAGTGATTGGTGCTGTCCAGATGAAAACAATAATCACTACATTTATTTTCCTTTTCCATCTTCATAGTCTAAAATTCTTTTCCTTCTTCAGTTCTCATCTAAATATCACCCTTTCTCTGGGGCCTTTGCTGATTTATCCAGCTAGACGTGGTTTTCCTTTTTCCCCCCTTAAACCCAGTGGCTCTTGGTATTTATCTTCTGGCTTTCATGTTCAGCCCTATGTTATGGCTATATGTGAAGCTTTCTCATCACTTGTTTGCTTATTTATTCAGGAAACATGCATCCATTACCTACTTTGTACAGGAATTGTGCTAAGCCTCTCCTTCTCTGGGTTCCCAGAGGGCAGGGACTATGGCCTTGAAGAACTTGTAGAGACCAGTAATGGGCCCAGTGGACTCCACATGGAAAACACCTACACCCAAGCAGATTGAGTTTAGCCAGGAATAAGTCCTCTTGTGAGAGCCATGTGGCTTGGCGTAGCTGACTTCCTAGTCAACATTATAATAAATGCCCTGTGTACGTGCATTGCTGTTATGTTTATTTACCTTAAGAATGATCCAGCTAGAAGGACTAGATGTATACGTTACATAGCTGAATAAAACTTTATACACACACACAATCAAGTTGTAAACTGGAGAAATTAATATTTAGCCTTAATTTTTAATAGTACATAACTCTGGCCAGGCATGGTGCCTCACACCTGTAATCTCAGTACTTTGGTAGGCCAAGGCAGACAGATCACTTGAGGTCAGGAGCTCGAGATCAGCCTGGCCAACATGGTGAAACCCCATCTCTACTAAAAGTACAAAAATGAGCCAGGTGTGGTGGCACACGCCTGTAATCGCAGTTACTCAGGAGGCTGAGGCAGGAGAATCGCTTGAACTCAGGAGACAGAGGTTGCAGTGAGCGGAGATTGCGCCACTGCATGCCAGCCTGGGTGACAGAGTGAGACTCCATCTCAAAAACAAAAAAAAAGTAAATAATTTTAATGAAAAGAAGAAATAGATATAACCCAGCCTTTTAATTTAGCAAAGACACAAAGCCAAATTAGAACATAATTAATAAGAAAGTATAAAAATGCAAAACTATTGATGTATTATATAGGTTTGACTTAAATAACTGTGGGAGAAACCGTAAAATCAGCAAAGAAAAATCCCTACAAAATGATATTCCCCAGTCAGATGCTCCCTTTTACACCTGCCCACATTCTTCCTTTCTTCATGACTTCGGGGATGGAAATCTGGGTTTATAACAAAGTGCTTGTACGACTTATCAAGAATATTCAAAGCTCTTTTCCAAGGAAAAAGGCATCTTTCTCCAGCAAACTTGTGATGAAGTGGTACATGCTCTAGACAAATCTACATCTTAACCTCCCAGCCCAGCAGGACAGCTCAGCCTCCCTCATCACTGGCCATTTAGAGCACACTTTGACTGATAGTTCTGAATGTCTGCCTTCCCTGAGATTTGTACTTTTCCAAATTGACTGCAACTCCGTACTGATCAAAAACTTGCTTAAAACAGCTGTAATTTGGGAAAAAGTATCTAATGGACATGTTAGGAAATGTCTTCTTTCTACCAGGTTCTCTAAACACAGTCCCTGTCATAAAGCAAAGTATCTAGACCATAATACCTTGGCTTCCTACAAAAATTCCTTTGTGGATTTATACCACTGTTAACTTTTACAGACACTGGCCCAAGAAACATTTATTTTTAACTGCATTTCTGTCTTCTTTCTTGCAAAATTTTACTTGAAGGTATTGTCCACTAGATACCCAATGTCCTTTTTATAAACATGTACAGGATAAATTCCTCTTTCTTTGGAGTTCAAAGAAAAAATTCTTTTCTGCAGAGTGATTCTGATGTTTTTCTTTTAAATAAGATAATAAACATTATGCAAACCACCATTCTCTTACCTTGGTTTCCAGAAAATTCATGGCAAAATTCAGTTATCAAGTTCATCTATTGTAAAGTCATTCCCTTTTGAAAGAGGAAGAGATTTGTACTCTCTTTTTTATTCTCTTTATTGCATTGTTTTTTGCAGTGTTTACTTTTTTGAAACTATCTCAAATGTTCTTGTAATGGGTAGGGGATAAACCGTCCACCCACACAGATCGAATTTGTGGTCCTTTCTGCTTTAATTTAAACTCCTGTCAGGATCTAAAATCAGGGGTAATATCTTCTTGAGCACTTATTCAAGTGCTATTTGTCAGTAAGCAAAGGGGAAAAATCTGTTTGTTTGTTTTTTTTAACTTTCTTAGCGATGAAGCCAGCAAGAACATTTGTCTGAACATCAATAACAATTAGATCTTAATTATAAGAATATGTTCCAAGTAACATTCTGCTCCCAAAGGGGTAGGTTGGGGTAATTTGAGCCACAGATTTATTTTGTCATTTACCCTGAAAGTCTTGCTGAAATGGATGCTAAACTTTAAAGTGATGAGGTAAAATTACTGATGCAAGTTATCGTGTACTTGCATCAAACTTTTGACGCCACTTCTTGGTTAATTAAAACCAAACTTATGGAACAGGAATATTCCTGTCATGACTGTCGTATTACATTATTATACCTATAATTATTTGTGTAATCCACAATTATACACTAGTAATTTAGTGAATGAGGTTAACCAGTTTTTTATAACTCTGATGATTTCAGACCCTTTGATATCATCCTCTCTTGGCACATAGGATAAAACCTGAACTTCCTACTGTGACCTATAAGCCTAATGTGATTTAGCTCCTGCCTAGTTCTAAAGCTTCATTTCTTTCCACTATCTTCTGCCTCACTCTGCTCCACTCATCTGCAGCCCTTTTGGTTTCTTTAATTTTATAATCTCTCCCACTGCAGCCTCTTATGTGCTTGCTCTTCCCTATCTCATATGGTTTAGCTCTGTGTTCTCACCAAAATACCATCTCAAATTGTAATTCCCATAATCCCCATGTGTCAAGGGTGGGACCTGGTGGGAGGTGATTGGATCATGGGGGTGGTTTTACCCTTGCTGTTGTGATAGTGAGTGAGTTCTTATGAGATCCGATGGTTTTATAAGGGGCTCTTCCCGCTTCGCTCATTTGTTCTCTCTGGCTTACCACCATGTATGACATGTCTTTGCTTCTCTCTCACCTTCTGCCATGATTGTAAGTTTCCTGAGGCCTCCCCAGCCGTGCAGAACTGCGAATCAATTAAATCTCTTTCCTTTATAAATCGCCCAGTCTCAGGTATGTCTTTATAGCAGTGTGAGAACAGACTAATACACTATCCTTTCCCAATTTTTCATGTTTGGCTCTTTGGAGGATTCCATCTCAAAATTTCATGCATATGGAAGTCATCTGAGGATCTTGTTGAAATGCAGATTCTGATTTGATAGGTCTGGGGGTCTGTATTTCTAATGAGCTCCCAGGTTTGCCAATGTCAGCTAAAACAACATTCCTTGTTCTGAGAAGATGTCCAATCACCATCTATCACAACACTTTCTTATTTCTTTCTCAGCGCTTGTCACATCAATTCTTCTTTATCATCTCTTGCTCTGAGTAGACAGCAAGTTCCATAAAGGCAGTAACTTAGGCACAGTTATATCCTTGCACCTAGCTCAGAAACTTCTTCTTAGATTATTTTGTGGATTAATACAATTGATCTCCCCAACTCTCAATTGACAGAATAACCCAGAACTCAAACACTGTAGCATATTGAAACTGGGACATCCCTTAGGAAATAATCTAGTCCCTCATTTCTGAGGGAGGAGAATTAGATCTAGAGATGTGAAGTAACTTATCCAAGGCTACACAATCTTAAAATTAACCAGGGCTCTAGTTCAGGGTTCTTATTCACTTTTAACAAATGCTCCATTTTCTCACTACATGTCACCATTAGTCTTCCAGCAGGTGAAACTTAGCCCATTTAGGATAATCAACTTGTCCTGGTTTGCCCAGGACTTTTCTGGTTTTAGCACTGAAAGTTCTGTGTCCTAGAAAGCCTCTCAGTCCTGGACGAATCAGACTTTAGACCCTAAATGGACTAGTGTGTGTGTTGTTACTTCCTCTGCAATGCAAATGTCAATATATCCTTCCTCCCCCTAGTGTGTGAGTTTTGGCAAGTAATAAAAAGAATGAGTAGTATATACTCCTATTGAACATAATAGACATTTCTTCAGAAGTCATACATAGCAACAGGTCATTAGCAAAAAGTTAACAATCCCAAAGTCAGCAGATAAACTTTAAATTCAGAACCATTTCTTTTCTTATCAGGAATCTAGGCTCCAACAGTCCTTTTTCTTGGGGAAATATGTCTTTGTTTTCTCAGGCCACTTAAATGACAACAATTTATTGCCTCACAATTCTGGGGGCTGGAAGTTTGAAACTAGGGTGCCACACAATGAGTTTCTGGTGAGGACTCCCTTCCTGACTTGCAGACAGCCTTCTTCTCACTGTGTGTTCATATGGTCTTTCCTCACAAAGTGCACATGGAGATAGAGATTTCTGTCTATTCCTCTTCTTATAAGGTCATCAATCCTATAAGATCATGACTCAACCCTTATTGTCTTACTTATCTTTACCTCTTAAATGCCCTATCTCTAAATACAATCACATTGAGGCTTCAACATATGAATTTTGGGAAGACTCATTTAAACTATAGCAAAATGCTACCAGATTTCCAAGTGGTGATCACATCAAGTCTGGAATCTATAAATTTACTTGACAATTTTAGCTCATAACTTCAAGTTTCCTAGCACTGAGAGTGACCTCCCCGACAGCAGTGGCAACCTGTTTGGTGTTGGGTTTTAAATACAGGGTGGCAATAGCAACTAATGGGTACTCACCTCTTCCAGGCACAGGGGAGACCAGAGAAACAGGATTGGAAAGGGAGAAGAAAGAACTCTGTGAACCATGCACCAGTTTCCGAGAGTGGTACATTTTCTGACAACAGCTTCAGTGGCAGCCCTTGCCCCATAGTCTAGGCATGCCATTGGAAGTTCAGTAGGTTCTGTTCACTGCTGCTTCTGAAAGATGGCCTGGCACAGGTGGAGGGTGAGAGTTGTTGGGTGTGAGACAACCTCAATCCTGTTTCTGTTCTCTATGTCTTTTCCCCTCAGCTTTATTCTTCATGATGGGAATGAAAGCCTTGCATGTACAATCAAGCCCTGGCAGAACGATTCAATGCCTTTCACATCCATCTGGCTGAACAATACTTTAGAGAATTGCATCTCAAAATTCCATGGGCATAGAAGTCATCTGAGGATCTTGTTGAAATGCAGATTCTGGTTTGATAGGTCTGGGGGTCTGTATTTCTAATGAGCTCCCAGGTTTGCTGATACTGCTGATCTGGAACTACACATTGAGTAGCAAGGTTCCAAAAGCTACTGACGAATTGCATCAGAAACTCTCCTGAGTTTGGTTTCTGGAGGTGGAAGTAACCTAGTGCTTTTGTACATAGATTTCTCTTCAATAGGGCTTCAAGCCTTGCTACAGTTTTCTCCTTTGCTTCCTCCTAAGGCAACCTTCACCAGAAAACCCTGCTTCTCTTCCCCAGATCCCAACACACTGCCTCTTTGATTCTACAGGGAAAAGTGTGTTTATGGCATTCACTGGTGACTTACAGGACTTGGGCTGGTCCCAAGGGAAAAATGTGAAACTGTTCATCCGAAGCAGGTCCTGAATTGCTGCTCAGACCCTGGGGGGACCTGACAGCAATGCCGATTGCAGAATATTAATTTACTTCTTAAAACTGCTTTCCTCAAAAGCAATCACACAGAAGCTCTTAAAATCCCCAAACTGTCATGGCCTATCTGAGCATCGTTGGTCTAGTTGGACATCATTTTAAGCTTCTTCATTAAAATAATATTCTCATAATTATACTGACACAGAACTATTGTGTCCTGTTTGATCAAGAATTGTAAGATTAAGAAAAAACATCCAAATTAGACTATTTTAGTAACTTTCCATGTAAAATGGTCTGGAGAAAGAAACATGTCAAAAAATAACTTGCTGATCTGCTGCCATATATGGTATTGGATAAAAATCACAACTATAAAGAGGAAAAAAAAAATTCTTAACCATGACTTCAGCCAGGCCAACATGGTAAATTTCTAAACTTGGAAAATTTTATTTTCAGTCTCCTCAATTCCTCCCCCCACCACACACCTCTTTGAAACCACTTCTGTTTTGAATACCCAGTTGCTTCATTCTGTCTTCCCCACAGCTTACAACTCACCCTCAAGAAGATCATTTATATCTATGTACAAATTTGGATCATTGCTATGATTTTCTCCCATGGTATGTCTTTAAGCCTCATCCCTGACTATGGAAACAAACTGGTTGCCTGGTAAATAATTTCAAGGCATAGGTAGTTCACTGCAGGTGAACCCCTGGAATCATCTTTGAAAACACCAATAAGCATTGACTCTTGTTGGATGTATTGTGCTCAGTACCTTGTATTTATCTGCTAGGTCTGCCATAACAACATGCCACATATCAGGTGGCTTAAACAGAAGAAATTTAAAGTCTGGGGACTTTAGTGCAAGCCCAAGGTGTTGGCAGATTTGGTTTCTCCTGAGGCCTCTCTCCTTGGCTTAAAGATGGCCTCCTTCTCCCTGTGTTTTCACATGGCCTTTTCTCTGTGCACATGCATTCCCTCATGTCATGTCTCTTCCTCTTCTTATGACATCTGTCCTATTGCATTAGGACCCCACCCTTGGCCTCATTTAACCTTAATTATCTCCTTAAAGTGCCTCTCTTGACTTTAGCACATGAATTTGAGGGAGGACGCAACTCAGTCTGTAACATGGCTCTATTTCTGCCCTCATCACTCTCATCATGCCTGAACGTTGCCTTTGGGAAAATACCTAAACCTGATGCCCACTGCATGTCATACTTTGTAATGTGTCATCTGGTGGATTCCTGGGTGAATTGGCTGGTATATTCCACCCCAGTGAAGCCATTGAGAGATAAGTGCCAGCCTGTTTGTATTGCCTTGGTTCGAATCTCTTCTTCTCTTTAGGATTAAAGGAAGGGAATCTAAAAACAGCAACTTGAGCTGTTGCTCCTCTTACAGGGTCTATTTGCCAGTTTGCCTCGATTTTGGAGGGAACTGTCGAGGTGGCAGTCACAGAGGAAGTCAAGGAAGTTGATAAAACAAAGACACTGTGTTTGTCAATATCTATTTGCCCTCAATTGATTCATTCTCTGTCCTCTTGCTTTGTTCTGTGTTGAAGAGAACCACATTTTCCAAGTTCCCCTGCTGTCTGGCTCCTGGGCTGGTCTAACCCATGGGACACACTGGTGAAAGGTGGAAGGATGGGAGTCAGAGACATGTCAAGGTATTTCTCCCACTCTCTCCACTTCCTGTTGTGCCTCTGACAATAGCAGTATCTCTTCCAGAGCTCCAACTTATGCAGGGTGGCCCCTCTCTCAGCGTGTCTTGCTTCTGAACTTGACAACTCCACCTCCTGGCATTCTGCCTCCAGCTCCAGAGGGAGTAACAGCTTCCTGCTACTGCTAATGTGTGGGTTGTCTCGCTGACCCTTTTTGCCTTCTCAGCTCCCTCATTCTGCTGTAACCAATTTCCTGAATCAAATTCTTCATGCTCTAAAGCAGTTCCTGTTTTTTAGTTGATATAATCATCATTGAAATAATCCTTACCTCAGACAGCAAGGATTAAAGGAGAGAGAGAGAGCTCAGCATGTAATAAGAGCTCAAATATAAAAAAAATTAAAAGAAATCTCAGAAATAATGAGTCTTATTGATAATATGTTATTCTGAAATTGAACCATTAAATATACTTCAATGCAAAATTCAACAATATTTCAAACCGCCTCTGAAACCCAGTTTCACAGTTCTGAGACTTTGGTGGTCTTTTTATTTGTTTATTTATCTCTCTTTTTTAAAAAAATCAATGTTATTAAGATAAAATTTATAGACAATAAATGTACCTATAATAAGTGTATAGTTCAATAATATGTGCATCCATGTAATATGATAATCAAGATATAAAACATTGCTATCACCCCCAAAAGTTCCCTGTACCCACTCTTACTGCCAGTACTCTCTCCTACCTCCAGCTGTAGGCAACCACCGATTGACTTTCTGTCACTGTAGATTAGATTTGCCTTTTGTATAATTTTATGGAAATGTGACTATTTACTATTCTTTTGTGTCTACCTTCTTTCATTCAGCAAGTTTATGAGATTCATCTATGGTATTGCATGTATCAGTCTTTCATTCTTTTTTATTCATGCTTAGTATTCTATTTTATGAGAAAACTGCAATTTGTTTATCCATTCACTGTTGGTGTGCATTTGGGTTTCCAGTTTGGGGCTATTATGAATATGCTCTGCTTTGCATACTCATGTGCAGCATTTCATAGTCATGTGTTTTAATTCTCTTGACTAAATACCTAGGAGTGAAGCTGCTGGATCAAATAGTATGTATTCAACTTTGTATAAAACTAGCAAACTGTTCTCCAAAGTGTTTGGATCTTTTTACACTGTGCTCAGCAATGTGGAAAATGTCCAGTTCCTCCCCATCCTCTCCAATGTTTGGTATTGCCAGTCCTTTTAATTTTAACCATTCTTAAGTGTACATAGTGTGTCTCTTCATATTGGGAGGAGAAAACCTTTACCAGAGTTATCCTAAGAGACTTGGTCCATTGGCTAGAGCTGGGTCTCATTGCCATGCCGTAGCTGCAAGGGAAACTGAGAAAGCCAGGCCTGGCATGTTCAGTCTCTAGAGTGGGAGATGGCTTCTACTAGCAGAGAAGGGAAATGGAATAAGAGTTAGCTGGACAACCTACCAGTGCTGGACACTCAACCAGTGCTTCCCTGGCACGCCATGGTTCTCTGTTGAGATCAACTGCAAGCTACGGCATGCAGTGATAAGGACTTGAGAACTAAGTTCCTTTGAAGGAGGATGAGCAGAAATCAAGATAGCCTCAAGTTTTGAGCTTGGGTTACTGGGGACAGATGACCTTGATGGGGAAGATGTGGAGCCAGGTTTGATTCACAGTGTTTGCAGACCCTGAGTCCTTTGACCCACTGCCCTTCCAGTGGTTCCTGAGATTTTGAAGTGCCCTTTGGGTCTTTCTGGGTCTTGTAAGAACTCTACAAGTTGTCTGGAGGGGACAAAATTATTCCTAATCTGGAGAAATTGGAGAATGTATGAACCAAAATTGGTTGTGATCACAGTATAAGTTTAAGTAAGAGATATAGTAAGAATTTTTATGTACTTGTTTATCTTATCTTGAAGTCCTGAGGGATTCTCCAGGCCTCCTTCCTATGAAGAGAGCCTCCAGGAATCACTTGCATTTGAATGAAAACCTCAGGAAAATCCAGGGAGAGACTCAGCAGTCTCCAGTGAGTTACCCAAGCCCAGTATTTGCAGAAGAAGATGATATCTCTCTTGCTCTAGTACATTTCAAGTAAATCATCTGCCCTTCTTTACAGGATGTTTCCAATGACAGTGACAATGTAACAATATAAAGCAACTGTTAAAGTCCATATCACAACATTAAAAATATAATAGGAAATGATCTCCATTAACCAGATACTGATCTCCATTTTTACTTATTCAGATAAAAAGGGCTATTTGGATTAGTAATTATGTTTTTGGCATTTCTCAGAGTTTCAAATTACTTACTGGAAGCAGCTTAATGAATTCAAATGCTGTATTCTAAATTCCTTATTTATCTATAAGCCATGGCTCAACATGGATAATGGAAATGCTGCACCAGTAAGTAATGACTTGGAATGGAAAGTCGACCCTTGGAATCCAGAGTGGATTTTTAGGGTTTTAGTATCAGCTTCTTAAGAAAACTTTAGTGGACTTTCCATGTACCTAAGATGGACTTAGAAGTTTTAGTTTATTTTCTTTTCACTTCCGTTATTATGGAACTGTTTATTTCTGGGAAAACTCTAGCATTTACTTCAAGTCTTGCCAAGGATATGTTTGCCTTATTTAATTTATGCAGTGTGCTGCGGTTAAGTTTTCAAGTTTTATTATGCATACAACCATGCATCTAACTGTGTGTGCATGCGTGTGTGCATGCATGCATGTGCATGCAGAAAAAGAAAAACAGTCTCAAAATCACCTCAAGAAGACACTTAATATCCAGCCAGTAATGACATATAAGAGACAACTTTTTAATGGGGAAATAGATAATTATGAGCATAAAAACAGCACTTTTGAGCTTCCGTGTCCCAAATTATCTGGCACACAGATACACACGCACACACAGCACTCCTGCACGTTCTCTGTATCACTCTGAGATAAGGGAGATCAATGTTTCCCAAACAACCCTCTCT
>NW_012108697.1:4166727-4171043 GCF_000951045.1 Mandrillus leucophaeus
GAAGCCTTCCTGTTGCTATTCCCTGGAATTCTTAACCAGCCCTTGTTGGTCCCCTTTAACGTTGTCCATATCTTTGAAATAGTCCCCGAATAAGAATGTCAACATGCCATCTTTTTCCTGCCAGGATTCTAATTTCATAGTTGAGAACAAATTGCTTAGTTAAATACCCCTCCCAGGAGTTCTGGTGTTGTATAGGACAGTGTTTTTGACAGAATAAAGGCTGAAAACGCTAATGCCAAAAAGGAATATTTCTCAAATGGTGGAAGTTTAGACTTTTAGCAACCAAAGGCGATCTATCTGGGTGCAAGACAGGTTCTTCAGTAATACTGTCTGGATGGCCCTCTTCTTCATAAGCTCTTAGAATACATTTTTCTCTCCACACTTTTGCTCATACTGTTCTCTTTTACCAGATACTCTCCTTCTATCCATTTTTTAAAGGATCAAACTTACTGCCAAGAATTCATAAAGCATTTCTTGATCCATATTTTTTCCTCCTTAATCCTCTCTCCAAGAGTTTATACTAATCCTTCAGGAAATACACACACATACACATCTTATGAGGATTGTAATTTTCACATTCAAAAAATGTAACTATCACTATTTGCCAGATATAGAAGTTAGTTCATCTTCTGATTTTGTGCCTCTATAAACTGACATTATAGCAAAGTACTTAAAAGGATGCCCTTAATTTTGGAATCAGATGGACTTGGACTCATTAGCTCATTGTATATGTATACATTATGTAACTTTTCTACACCTTAGTTTCTTGGAAGGAAAATGGGGATAACAATATTTTCATGGAGTAGTTGTGAAAGTTGAATGGGATTTTTTCCTGCTGTTTAAGCATAGTGCATGTTGCATAGCAAATGCTAAATAAACATTAGCTAAAGAAATACAAAGAATAAAATGTTTTACTTCCATTGAGCTCCTCAAGGGGAACAGCCAGTCTTCACATCTTCCTGTTCTCCTCAGTGGAAGTTCAATATGTATTCAGGATGGATGGATGGATGGATGGATGGACGGACGGACGGACGGACGGACAGACGGAGGGACGGAGGGAGGGACGGAGGGAGGGACGGAGGGAGGGATGGATGGAGGGATGGATGGAGGGATGGAGGGATGGATGCTCAAATAGAAATTTCTTTAGGCCATTCTGACACTACCTGGCAGAGATCATGTTTTTAAAATTTCCAGGCTGGCTATGGCATTGCATACCTATAGTCCCAGCTAATTGGGAGATGGAGATGGAAAGATTGCATGAGCCTGGGAATTTGAAGCCAGCTTGGGCAACATAGCAAGACTCCAGAAAACAATTAAAAAAAAAATTTAACCAGTCCTTTGTACATGAATTTTTTTCTGCTTAATTTATTCATATCATGGATGCACATTCTTGTATTTACAGGTTCTTTTTAAAACTTTTTTTGCTTTAATTCTATTTAGCAAGGAATTTAAGTTCCGTCCTGCATGTTATTCCACATCATCGTCATTCTAGTTCTTCCAGAGCTTCAGGCAGCTATGAATCCTCCTTGAGGATTGTTTTTGGTTTCTTTAAAAACAAGGGGTACACTTCCTGCCAAAGTCGTCAGCAGGAGAAAGATTATTAGCTGACTAAATATTTCCACAACAAATGTTGGGAAATTTAACCCTGAGGCTATTGGCATTTCGAATCACTCTCTATGGATCAACAATTAGGCCAAGTTCATCTATCAGTTATGAAACATCCCACAAAGAATTTTGACTTTTATGTTTGCCAAGCAGCAAAACAAACTGAAAAATGTGGAAAACACCACACACAAGCCTGGGTTATTTCTTTCTGTATCTGTTACTATTTTCTCTCTTAACAAGTCAGAAATCATTTATTTCAATATTTTTTTTACTACCTACTATGTGTTAGGCACTCTGTATATCCATTAAAATGATTCTTTCAAAATGAAATGTAGTTCAATTAAAATAACTCCATGCATTATTTGGCAAAAGTAGATTCTTTCTTTTGGCCAGGATAGTCTCATCTGTAGTTGAATTTATCAGCAACAATGGCTTCAGTTTTCCCAAAACTGGGAGAGTGGACAGTTCATGGATTTTGAAGTTACTTTTAATCCTGACTGCACAGTTACCAGCACCATGGTTGAACAAGTTCTTTCGTCTATACGAGCCTCTTTCTTCCACTAAGAAATGGGTATAATAGTGCCTACCTCACCATGCAGATTTAAGGAATGAATTCAATGGTATAAATGTCCGTTTCCTTTATTAGTTTGTGACTAGGATGAAACTAAGACATCTAGGACAGGCTGGAACAAAAGCAAGCACTAAGAACCTGGGTTTCAGCTTATTTATTCAATGAATATGACAGCAGAACCTTGACCCAATGCATTTCTCAAATCTTCTATTCCTATGAAAGAAATAAGCTAGGCATTGATATGAGATTATTGAAACTTATCTTTTGATGACAGGCAGGAGGAAAAGTCCTTGTCTGAGCTCCTGTATGTACACCTCCCTTGGATTAGTAGATTAGCAAAATTAAAGTGATGACCAAAATAACTGCTTGGTGCTCAGGTTCTAAATATTTATATAAAGTTCTGAGACTTTTTGTCTTTTTCTTCCAACTTAATGGAAATGCTGACAGCCTCTTTTGAGGGAATGTCCTTTGAATGAGAATGGTAATATGCCCAGGGGCCCAGGTCTTGCAGGTGGATATTGAGAAGCACATCATTCAGGGTACTCCTTGCTAACTGTGGGAACCAAATCAGGGTAGCTTAAGTAGAACAATAATTTCCTAGAAAACTATTGGAAAACTCAGAATAGTGATAAGATGCTGGAGAACCAAGCTCAGAAAATGGGCGGAAACCAAAGGAGGTTGGGCACCATCAAGATCCTGTGACAGGAATCGTCTTTTTGAACTGCTTCCACCAGCCTTGATACTCCTGGACACTTGCCTCTCTGCTGATAGACTTTAAACTCCCGCAAAGCTATCAGGATTAATCTCTAACTGCTTCTGTACAGATGTATCACATTCTTGAAATTCGAAATTCTTGATGGGAGAATCTGGCCAGTTTATGTCACATGTGTATGTGTATGTCACATGACATACCTGCCATGGAACTGGGATGTGGAGCAAGATCTGTAATAGGGAGAGGGAAGAGGAGCAGTGACTTCAACCTATCATGTTTCTTAAAAATAGGTAGGATGTTACAATGCCCAGCAGCTAAAAATAAGTGTCTATAGAAAGTTCATCTCATCTTTTCCCTATCCTGTTGTTTCTCCAAGTTACTGCAGTGGCTGGTCCCAGCTGCCATAGGATATGCTTTTCTTGTGAGCAGACATGCAGGCATATTCTGTTCAAGGAGTAAAGCCACATTTTGATGGACATGGACATAAACCTTCTGGAATGATCTGGCTATGCATCGTGCTTTTATGTGACTCTGGCTTCTGAATTCTTATCATGGTCAGAGTGGAGCCTGGTAAGAATATAGAAAAGCACTTCCAGAGAAGTGAGAAATCCACAGTGGAGACATTGCCTACTGACTTGCTCAAGAATGGAAAATGGGATATAAGCTGCTGAAGTGTTTGAGCACATCATCCTAAAAGCTTCTCGTTTAATTTTAGGCACTGGAAAATGGTTGGTTTTTTTTTCCTTCATTTGGGCCACAAAGGATCAGTTTTGCCAAAGAAAGAGAAGCAAGTAATATGCAAAATTTCAGCCAAATGAAGAGCACTTTGAATTGTTCCTTCATAATGGACGAAATAATTCATTATCTTTAGAGTTGGTCAGGCTTGGGTTGGAATCCCAGCCCTCAAACACTTTCTAGGAGGACAATCTTTGGCCAGCGACTAAAGCCTCCCTGAGCCTCAGTTTCCTCATCTATGAAACAGAGAGAATGGTGTCCCTAAAAGTGGATGGTTGTTTGGATTAAAGATGGCCTACGTAAAGCCCCCGGCCACAAGACTGCTCAGTGTTTGTACTTAAAACTCACCTACTCTTTCTCGCTCACAAAAGCAAATAGAGCAGATAGCACACTTACTCCCCCGTAAAGCACAAAGTTATTAGAAGTAATGTGAATGAAAGTCAAAGGTTAGGCATCAACAATGAAATAAAACAGCACCATGGAGGAGAAATGGCATTGAACTCAAGCAAAGGGAAGGCAGAGCTGTGGTATCAGCATAATTCCCGTGTCAGTACTAAAGCCCCTTAGCATTGAAGTCACCGGAGATGAGAACAAGGGAGGAATCCTAAAGACAAGAGAAGTGATATTTGCAGTGCACATACCTTGCTCCAAGTCAGGTGCTTTGCACACAGTGCACTACTACATTTAAACTAC
>NW_012108697.1:4171928-4172984 GCF_000951045.1 Mandrillus leucophaeus
GTGTGTGTGTGTGTGTGATGCTAGATGATACTCTTCACATCTGATTACAACTGGCTTCATGTGCTTTGATCAGAGAGGAATGAGGCTTCTTACCCTAACAGGACCTGCTCTAGGCAAAATTTTATCACTGTTGTGTTTTTAATTTTGCCCCTTCTTTCTGCCCCCACTCCCTTTCCCAATGTTCTGATCACACACACTTCTTCCTGCTTCATCACTCTCCATTCCTTCCTCCATCACTAGTGGGAAAGAGGTCTGATCAACTATCAATTCCTACCGTAGGCTGACTGGTTGACTCAAAGCAATGATCCTCCACTTCTCTCCACACAACACACATGATGGATGCCACTCATGTCAGACACACTGCTGAGTGCATGAAGGGTCATGGATAATGCCCAGCCCACTGGGTATACCCCCTTTTCTGTCACCAACTTAAAAGACAATCTAAATTTAGGTGAGTTAGAGAAAGCTATTGCAAGGGATGATGTTGAATACTGCCTTAATTTACAAAACTAAAATCAATTTGCAAGGTCATTACTTTAAATGCAATTAGTGACAGATGACCTGTGTCCCACCTGACCACTGTAAGCCCTTAGGCGGGCCATTCTCCATTTGCCTTTCCAGATCTTCTCTCCACACTTCCCCAGCCTGCTTTTGCCCTGGGAGGGCCCCCTTTTGTCACTGCTTCAGCTGCATGCCTTTGCCCTCTGGCTTCCTGTTGGGTCTGACCAGTGGGAGATACCATCAACATATGGGAAGGCAGGAGGAAAGATAGGTTGATGTATTTGTTTTCATCTCTTTCTCTGCTGGCCTGGGCTCCTCTTTCAAAGTCCACTCAACACCTGATGGGCATCCACAGCTCTCTTGGGGATCCAGGAATGGCTGAGTTGCATCTACAGCTCTCTTGGGGATCCAGGAATGGCTCCTGCCCCACCAGGGGAAGAGGGAGGAGGGATGAGGGATAGAAGCCTTCCTGTTGCTATTCCCTGGAATTCTTAACCAGCCCTTGTTGGTCCCCTTTAACGTTGTCCATATCTTTGAAATAGTCCCCGAATAAGA
>NW_012108697.1:4178194-4192678 GCF_000951045.1 Mandrillus leucophaeus
AGATAAAACAAGAGGATAACTGCATGTCCCTTCAATATCACCCTTGGGCATTAACTGGCTCGCCCAAATTCATATTTAATTATCTAGGACAGGAGTCGACAAACTATGACTGGCAGCCATATGTTTTGTAAGTAAAGTTTTATTTGAACACAGCCATATCCATTTGTTTATGTATTATCTAAGGTTATTTTCATGTTACAATGCTAGAATTGAGTAGTTTAGCAGAGATCCTGTGACCTGCAAAACCAAAAGTATTTCTACCTGGCTCTATAAAGAGTTTGCTGACCCCTGACCTAGGAGAATGTGCTTGTGTTTGAATTGGCTATTTCCTATCTGATTAAACCCCAGATGTTCTGAGTTATAGATCTTCTGGTCAGTTTCCATAAGGGATAAAAGATAAGCAGAAAGCTAGAGCTTGACTGCCCTGTAAGACATTAACCCCCTGCCTTTTTTTTTAATTAACAAATTTATTTTAATATCTCTTTGACTGATCAACTACATACGTTTTTTTCCTCTAATTTTTCCTGGAAGCAGCTTTACCATCCTACTGCTTCCTTCATTAATTAATAAGTTGAATAGATTTTTTTAATTTGTATTCATTCTATTTTGTATGAGTCATGGTTTTGAATTTTTGAAAGCTATGCTTTCACAACTCCAGGGCATACCACTGAATGCAATATGAATGGAGAGAGCAGCAACTCTCGGTTTAGGGAGAGTGGCACGGGTAGCCAACCCCACTGGTGCCCACTACAGTATGGACCTCCTTAATTAACACAACAACCCTGTAAGGTTCGTTAACCTACAACATGGGGAAATGAAGATAATAGCAATACCCAACTCATAGGGTGGTTTTAGTGGTCAAAAAAAAAAAAATGCCAGTAAAGTATTTAGCCCATACTTAGCACTTAATACTTGTCCGTTAAATGCTAGCTATGATGATTATTACTGACGGTACTACCCTACGTATTAGTGTTTCTCTGGCTGCACGTTGCACTTGACTAAAGAGACAAGTAACTTGGTTTTGCAGGACCAGACATCCAGATGAGGTGGGGAGTTGGCCTCATCCTTCCTCTACTGTGTAAATTGAGGTAGAGACTATAACTTCCTCACCTTTGTGCCCCTGCTTGCCCAGAAAAGCACCTGACACATGGTACATAGTCAATAAAAGTTTATTGACCTAAATTACCAGCATGTTGATGGGAATGATAAGTAAATATGACTGGCAAAAAAGTCATGATCACCTATAAAAATAGTAATGTATCTGATTTGGTAGTACAGGTGGAGGCCAGGTTGGAGCAGAGACCTTGAGTTGTATAGCCTGAGGCTACTTTTCCTCTTTACAACTATAAAATGAGATGAAGACAACATTCCGAACACAGCTTGAATGGGCAGAAGTACAGAGATGTCTTCTTCCTTCTGTCATTGGAATCTTCCTCTGTTTCTGTGGGGAAATGGAAAATTAGACCTGTTCCCCTTCTACCCCTGGGGGCACAAAGCCGGCCAGCTTTATTACATTACAGGAGCTGCCTACCTCAATTGCATTGACAAGGCATGCCAGGCCTGTGCACACATCCAGATCTTTCTAATCCCTTTAGTTCCATCACCTGGACATTTTATTTGAAATTGATTTTTAAATGTCTGAGTAATTGAGGTTTATGTGTAGTTGCCTCTTTGAAACAGGGGTAAGCTGAGGCTGCTTGTATCCTCATTAAACACTGATTAGAAGTGATTGCATTACTGGAGGCCTCAATTTGTGCCATTTCTGAGGGCTCCCATTAGAGAGCGGCTTCCACACTTGGCAGACCTGGACGTCTGGAGAGAAGAAACAGTACAGAGTTGGGCTCTGCGTCCCCTCCTGCATTGTCTGCGGATGACCATCTCTAATGGGAGGCTGTTTTCCAGGGCTTCTCTCGGGCTCCATCTCTGGGGCATGTATAAGCCACCAGGCTCTGGTTTTGTTCTGGAGACGTAGGACTTAGGAATAAAGTTTTGGGGTTGGAAGACTAGTGTCATTTGGTGCTGATTTTGTAAACTTGGCCAAGTCCTAGAGCCTTTGTCTTACTCTATTTTACTTACTTATACCGTGTCTTATTTATACCGTGTATGTGTGACTCAGACTTGCTCTTTACCAAAGACATTGGCCTTCAGAGTTGGTGTGGATAAGGCCTACTGGGGGACAAAAAAGACCAAGATGAAAAATTGTGATCTTAAAAACATCCTCTGCCTCTATGCTCTTGAGAGTAGTTTTACCACTGCCCATTCCAGGAGGAATAGAGTTCAGGAGTTGGAAGTAAGGTGGGGATCCAAACTTATTTGGGTTTGAATAAGATCTGGGTTTGAATCTTAGCATTAAAGGCAGGGTAGTAATGAATACAATTCTGAGTCTCCCTTTCGTTCAGTTCCTTTACCTGTGAAATGGGACTGTCAAAGCCTACCTCAAAGGGTGAGTGGGAAGACTGGATAAAATAAGGTGTATACAGGGCTGGGCATAAAACAGTTCAGCCAACCTGAGGTCACTTAGAAATGATCTCGCCTGGCTCTTGCAGCTTTTTGTTTTGTTTTTCTTTGCTTTGGATTCTACACTATAAATCATGACCTCTGAGTTCCATGAAAAGGCAAAATTCTGTAGTAAAAAGGAAGGCTAAAAGGTAGGAGTCTGAGACCTCTGGCCTCTCCTGCAGCATACACTATCTAGAACAGCTCACTTTTTTTGTCTATATATTGGGGTTTTATGTAATATTTCCCATTTAAAAATATACTGCTTTGAAAAGAAAAATGGACATTACGACTGCATTAGAAAATCCACGGAGTCCTCAAGGTAAATAAGAACTCTGATTTCCTGTCACCCTGCAAAGCCCTCTCAGCACACCAAGTGGCAGAAACTCCTTGACATGTATGGGAATAAATTTGACAGCCTATCTGGACTAGTGCATCACTCAAGCTATCACTACAGAGAAAGAAAGATGCACACAGATTCAGGTAATTCAGGGGTACGCCTCTAGTATTTGGAGTTCCTCTCTTCTTTTAGGCCAAATCCCAGAGCAGCAGATCTCCACCTGATCTTGGTTTTCTTAAAGTTGCCCCTAACACCTTGTTAATCTCCATTCCAGCACCTCACACTGAACTGAGTGTTAGGTAGGAATTCAACAAGTGTTGGCCAATGGAGGAGTCTCTATTTGAAGTAGATCAAGCCTCGTACTCATGGCCTGTGTCACTCTGCTCCGAAAGGCCCATATAGGGCATGTTCTATGTGAACTTGTGTCCAAAAGAACTAATACTCAGGAGAAGCTGACTGAGGGAGGAGGGGGAAGGGAGGACCCCACAGAGGAGCAGGTGCTTGAGATGGACCCTGCCAAAGGTTAGAACTCAGAAGGGGAGAGAGAAGACAAGCCACTGTTGGCAGAGCCCAGAGTAACCACTAAAGTGAGAGGCAGGACTGAGCAGAGTGTGTGGCTAAGAAAAAGATTTCCAGGCTGGGAGTGAATGAGATTCAAGATAAATGGGATAATACATCTTCCTAGATGATGCCAGAAAATGCTGGGTCCCTGCCCTTACTTTTCATCAGAGAAATCACAGTCATCATTAAACAGTGCAAACAGAGATCTTCTCCTCTAGTATTTAACCAGGGATCTGTGCAAACAGAGATCTTCTCCTCTAGTATTTAACCAGGGATCTGTGCCTCTTTCTAGAAATGGAGAGAGATAAGTAGAGGGAAAAGGTTAGGCCACCACTTATCACACAAATTAGTATGTGCCAGACAATTTACTAGACACTGTATCAAAACAGGGCTCATTGAATTCACAGAGCAAATCTATTGATACATTCAGTTATTCATTCTAAATAACTGTGTTCAGAATTCAGCTGTGCTGGGCTCTGGCAATGCAGCGGTGCATAAAATACCCCCAGGTCCCCATCTTTGCAGAACTTACATTTACAGGAGAGAGAATAATAATAAATAAACTGTCACTTGATAAGCATTAAGAAATATGAGGTAGACTGCTTATCCCTCTCTTGGAGAAGAGGAGACTGGGGTATGGAGAGCTTATACAAAATGCCCAGGGTCATCCACAGTCAACAGCAAACCCAGATATAAGTGTCTTCGAATCCTGTGCTTTTAACTGGTAAGTTCTTCCGTTCTTTTCATTCTTTTGGACATTGCATAGCCTTTTACCTTGAAATGCTTCCCTGATTTAAGCCAAAGGAACCAGTCAATATCCAGCAAAGGCCTTTGAGAAATGTGGCAGGCCCTGCGCCTGCCCACAGGAGGGTTTGGGGCTCTGTGGAGTCTGCCTCTTTCTGGAGCCCTGAACACTACTCGATTTCTCTTCTTCAGAACAACTCACACTATAGCTTTTAGCCCAGCTCACCTCTAAGTATTAATTTGCTGCTTCTGGGCCACTGTGGTGTCACTGTGACTTAATGACCTAATTTCCATACAGTTTTTCTGGTTCAGTCACTTATTTGAGCCTTTGAGTATTTCTTCCCCTCCTATTCCACTTCTTCGGAAAGACACTTGTTCATATCCCAAAGCAGAAGCAAACACATTAGAGTTCAAATCTATGTAATTAGGGCAAAGAGTTTCTACTACGCAGGCTTAGTCATGGGAGTTGGCTTCCCAGTTGTTAATAGAGGTTTAATCTGAGGAATTTTGCAGTTAAAAACCAAGAAGGGATTTCTTCTGAAAGTGAAGAGCATCTAACCCCATAACAGAACAAACAGGGTGTAGTTTGTTTCAAAATGATTCCAAGTGATTTATGTAAAGAGCCACTTAGAGAAAAGGGATTACATCTTTCTCTTCTCATGATAAACGAATGTCTCTGAAATAAAACAATTTGGCAGCATCTCCTCTTCTGACCCCAATGGGTAGTTCAATGTGAGTGTGCATGTATTTGTTTGTCAAGCAAGTGACAAGAGGTTAAACCTCTTATTATTTTTATTATTTATTTATTATTATGTCCTCTTAGTTATTTTTCTTTGTTCATCAAAATGTGACATACATGCGGAAGTCTTCTTCTTCCTGAAGAGAAATCTTTAAAATAACCAAAAAATTCTCCTTCCGCCTTAGCACTTCTTTTTAGAAAGAAAAAAATCATAAGAAAAGTGCTAAGACAGGCAATATTTTTAGAGCAAAAACTTTGTGTTAGACCCAACATAGAACATTCAAAAATCAGTGTCTCCATCTTCAAAGATTGTCTTCAGAGACAGTGTCTCTGACCTCTTAACTGTAAGAGACAGGCCCGCAAGTTCTGTAGAGAATATCAAGGAAGATGTTGGGTGAATAAACTGAAGGCAAAAGGGTGTCTGTAGGATCTTCCAGACTAGCGGATACACCCTTCTCAGTGTGCCTGCAAAAGGTCCAAAAGAGGACCCAAGCCCATCAGAACCCACCTGCTCACCCTCAGAGCCACCAAAATTGTTGACACTGTCTTCTCCAGTGACTTTCGAGTGCAGATGGAATAAACGCTTAATCTCTCCTCCCAGCCTTCAAAGCTTCCAGAGCCAGGATTCTACCTCCCTTCCTCCTTTTTGAACTTTTCAAAAAATGTGCCTCTTCTCTGTCAGGTAACTCAGGCTTCATCTACTTCAAGATATCGCTATCTTCCATATTCTCTGTATCTTCTCCTACCCTTGAACTTCTCATATTCTCCCCACTCAAAATATTTTCTGTCTTCAATGCTCCTCCAATTTTTGAATACTCAAAGGTTATCAAAGTGGCATGCCTACATCATAACATTCACACCTCTTAGAAATGTATGTGGAGTCTCTCCTGTCCTCCCCTGTTCTACCCCACTACATGGCACATTTGCAGCATTTAGCAAATTCTGCCCTCTGTGGGTATGGTTCCATCTGTGTCACTGTCTCCAGACAGTGAACCTGCCAAGGACAGACACATATCTGACTCATCTTGACATCTCCCATATTCCTAGTACATTTCTCACTACATGAACACACACAAGACATTGGTTTAGCTGAATCCCAGAGGTAAAGGACAACCTCAAAATGGTAGCTGTGTGAGGGTAATATTGGCCCAAATGCTCATCCATGGGAGAGTGCCTGAATAAGTGGCCTATAGTCACACAATGAAATGTATAATACAGAAGTGAAAATAATTGAGTTACAGTTGCATGCAGTGGTCTGAATGAATCATAGGAATATAATATCAACAAAAAATAACTCTCAAAGGATTACATACAGCATGACATTATTTAAACTTAAAAACATTCTAAATAAAAGATATGTGTTTAGGCATGCATGAATATTTAATAGAACAATATAAAAAGGAAGGGAAAAGAATGATGTACACAAAATTTGGATTGAAGAAAGCAGGAGATGTGCTGCTGGGAAATATCATATGGTTAGATGTAGGTTATTGAAAGATTCTAGCTTTTGTTTTTGGTGGTAGATTTGTGCATGCTTATTAAAATTTTTTAAATCAACTAAATAATAAAAAGTAGGCCAGACATTAGCCAATGATGAAAGTGTGTCATGAGTCACAGATTCTAATTAATTTAATTGTGTGCACCTGAGGTCTGTTTAAACAACAGAAAAAACAAACTCTTGGCAATTAGCCATTTATGACCGTTAGGAATTAGAGACCATCCCAGTCTCTTGTGGAACATCTGATTTTGTTCTTAGGGAAAGCAGAGGAGCAGGGGTTTTCTCAAATTCTCCTCCAGAATGATCTTCACTGACCCTCCTATGTCACTCACACATAGCATCCCTTTGTCTTCATCTCCTTCTACTGAATGCACAAGTGCAAGCAAGATTCCCAGTGAGAGCGAAGATACTAATTGAGTCACCCAGGACTACATTTATGCATTTATTCATTCAGCAAATATTTATTTATCAGGTACTGTGCTACATACTACATATACAGAGGCCTTCAAAAGTAACGTGAAGCCTTTCCTCCTAGAGCTTACAGACTAACGGAAAAGACAGGCAATGCACATATGCACACAGAAACACATGCATTGACTACGTAATTATAAACTCTGGAAAGTTCGGTAAAGAACAACAGAACTGGGTGCCAAGAGAGAACAATGAGAACATTGTTTTTTGTTAATGTGTAAGGTAACTTTTTTTTTTTTTTTTTTTTTTTTTTTGAGGAGGAGTTTCGCTCTGTTGGCCAGGCTCGGGGTGCAGTGGTGAAATCTTGGTTCACTGCAAGCTCTGCCTCCCGGGTTCATGCCATTCTCCTGCCTCAGTCTCCCAAGTAGCTGGGACTACAGGCGCCTGCCACCACACCAGGCTAATTTTTTTGTACTTTTAGTAGAGATGGGGTTTCACCATGTTAGCCAGGATGGTCTCGATCTCCTGACCTTGTGATCTGCCCACCTCAGCCTCCCAAAGTGCTGGGATTACAGGCGTGAGCTCCTCGCCCGGCCAAGGTAACATTTTTAAGAGAGGATAGCAATGCAGGAAAAAACATGCTACTGGGAAGTCCTGAAGGTCACCATCTGCGCCTCTGCCTGGATAGGCATGTCTGTCAGTTTAAGGAGCATTGTCAGAAATGACTTGGCTGAGGTGTTGTAATGGGCTTATAAGGTTCTCATCAGCCTTGCCAGCGAGGCTAATGTTCTTCATCAGCAACATTCTGGTTCCTGCTCACTGTGACTAGGGAGAAATGCAAGGAGAAGGATAGGACATCAGGACACAGAGGTGGTCAGAGGAAGAAATATGGATTTATGATGGGTTTGGTGGAGGAGTCATAGGGTGTTTTAAGCAGGGAAGTAACACGTTCTCATTTACATTCTCAAAATGATCACCCTGGCTGCTGTGGGGAAAATGAAGTGAATAGGGGCGAATGTAGAACCAGGAAGACCAGTTGGGGTGCAGAATCTAGAGATGGATGATGGTGCCTTGGGCTGGGGTGGTACCTGTGGAGATATGAAAGATAGGGTATAGGGTTGGGGTATGTCTTGGAGACAGAGTCAGTACATTTTGCTAAAAAATTAAAAGTTGGAGAAAAGAGGAAACAAAAATTATTTCTACATTTTTGGCTTAAGAAACTAGGTGTTTTGTGGTACCATTTATAAAATTTAAAAGATTTGGGTAAAGGGAGAATGTATGAGGAGAGGACATTGGAACGTGTTGTGTTTGGTTTGGTTTTGTTTTTTCTTGAGACAGAGTCTTGCTCTGTTGCCCAGGCCAGAGTGCAGTGGCACAATCTTGGCTCGCTGCAACCTCTGCCCCCCTGGGTTTAAGCAATTCTCCCACTTCAGCCTCCTGAGTAGCTGGGACTACAGGCTTGCACCATCACACCCAGTTAAGTTTTATATTTTTGTAGAGACGGGTTTTCACCTTGTTGTCCAGACTGGTCTCCAACTTGTGAGCTCAAGTGATCTGCCTGCCTCGGCCTCCCAAAGTGTTGGGCTTATAGGCATGAGCCACCGTGCCCAGCCTGTGTTTACTTTTGGTAAGTTAAAATTGATATGCCCATTCTATATTTAAACAGAAATTCAGGTAAGAGATTGGAAATTTTACTTGTGAATTTTGGAAGAAATCTGGGCTAGAGACCTGCATTTGTGAGTTAACTATGGATAGGTGGTATTTAAAGTAATGGGCCTGGATGAGATGCACTCAGCAGAGAGGCCAGAGAGAAAAGGGAAGGCCTAGGATGAAGCCCTCAGGCAGGCCACTATGTAGGGGTGAGTCATGGTAAGAAAGGGCAGAAAAGGACTACAAAGGAGCTACCTTTGAGGTGGGAGGAAATGTAGGAGAGCATAGATCTCAGAAATCAAGAGAAGAGAGGGTTTCAAGAAGCAGAGTCATGACTTTTCAAATGATGGCTGAGAGATGAAGTCAAGCAAGAAAATAGACATGCCTGCTGGCTGTGTTAATGCAGAAATGGCAGAGTTTTCCTTATGGGGTGTGGGAGCAGGAAACCCAGCCAAGGGAGAAGAGCAGATGAGGGAGTGGAGCTCTGCTAGGAATTACACTGTGTGGGGCATTTTACAAGCAAACAACTTAAGTATATCTTTAACAAGTCCATGGCATAGAAAAAAGTATGTTCTAGATTAAAAGAGATTTAAGAGATGATGAAATGCAACATATGAACCTTATTTGGCTTGTTGTTCAACTACCAAAATAAGAAGACATTTTGAGGATAATTGAGGAAATGTGAAGCTAAGTTGGATATTAGAGGATATTAAGGAATGTTTGTTAATTGTATTAGATGTGATAATGTTATGATTATGCAAGAAAATGCACTTATTTTTAAGAAAGAAACTGAAATAGGAGTAAAATGTCATTAGATCTGATATTTAGTTTAAAATGCTACAGCAAAAACTGAAAAAGTAATGAAGAAAATACGACCTAAAGTTAACATGGTCCATATGATGAGTATATGGGGGATCATTATACAATTCTATGTTTGCGTGTGTTTGAAATTTTTTCATTATAGAAGTTACAAAACAGGCATACAGTGAAGGGGAGCAGAGAAATAGGACAGCAGCTAGAGGGGAATGCAGGTCAAAGAAAGCTTTTAAATTGTTGTTAAAGAAGAAACACTAGATCATTTCCATGATGACAATGATCTGAGAGAGGAAGAAATGGATGATACAGGAAAGATGGAAAATAGGTATGTCTCCAGGTTCCTAGGGGACCCAGAGGGGACCTGATGAAGCCCAAGTGCACATGCTGGCCTGTGATCTTTGGGAACAGTAAAGAGAGATGAGCACAGAGGCAGGCAATCCAAACCCACAGAGGTGGATTTGGTAGTGGATAAAATCATGGAGTTCCTCCAGGTCAATTATGCTTTCTCAATGACCCATGAGAAAAGATCCTCAGCTGAAGAATAGTCCACAGTGGCATGGAAAATGGGAAGAGGAAGAATGATGTGTAAAGTAGATCATTTGTTGAAAAGTGGGAAAGTGTTGTTGGATTTCCAAGTGGTATTAAGGCTCCATTAGAGATGCTGGATGAGGAATTGCAATTGAGAAGTCAGGACTCTTGGTGGTTCTCCCCAGCAGCATCCATTTGCTCAGGTGAAGGCATAAAGAAATCAGTAATTGTCTCTAATTAGTTGGGTGCTTTGCCACACACACACACACACACACGTATGTATGTATATATGTATGTGTGTATATGTGTGTGTGTGTGTGTGTATATGTGTGTGTGTGTGTGTGTGTGTGTGTGTGTATAGATATGGAATAGAATGCGGGAGCTAAGATGCCTGGAAGGAACATATGATGGAATTTACGCCAGTCAAGGAGGAAAGTAAGGGCATGAAGGAGGGAGGTAATGGAGAGTGAGAAGTTAACTAAAGGGGTTGGAGAGCTCGATGAGGCCTCCACATTCACTGAGCAAATGCCATGTGCTTAGCACTGTTTGGAACATTTTATATATATTATCAAATTGTTATAGCAACCCTAAGAGATAGTTCTCATTATTGTTATTATTTGCCTCTTAAAGGGAAATGAACCGAAAGCACAGAAGTTAAGGAACTTGTGCACAGTCCCATAGCTGTTTAATGCTGGGATTTGAAGCCTGGTAGTCCAGGGCCAAAGCCCGCATTTACCCCCTAAAGACACAGCCTCATTTGTAATTTTTGGAGCTCATATTATGAGGTAGACGAGCTGGAAAAGTCACAGGTGGTGGTCAGATAGTGACATGCTTGACATCGAGAGATCAAAAGTTCAAACATGGGAAAAAGGAGGTGGGGTAGAGAAAGATCACTAGCTATGAGGAGGTCAAGTAAATAAGAAGTCCGGGAGTTAAATGAAAGATCATCGCAGATATCAAGGGCTTCAAGGATAGTGGCAAGAGGTAAGGGAACAGATTTCTTTACAGCAGGATTTCTGAAAGAGTGTTGTGGTGCCAATTTATTTTATGAGATGCCAAAAGGAAGAAGCATATGTTACATTTCTCATATTTATTCACCGTCCTTTCTTTCAGAGCACATGTATTCTGAGAATCATAATATATTCCTAGGAATCTAATCCAAAACACATTACTGCAGAGAAATGAACTCCAAGACAAAGCCCAGGTCACATCCCCACCCCATTTCCCATGCCCACACATCCAACCCTGATCCCACTCAGAATGAACCAAGAAAAAGCTATGAAACTGTTCCTGCCCCACTGAGGGGCAAGCATGTGCCTTTGAAGAATTATTCATTACAAACTCTGAAAGCTTCCATCTTCCTTCATCTGAACAGTTTAGTCAAAACTACATTTCTGCTTGCCAGAAAAATCTTAGCTGCAAGCCACTCTCCTAAAGCAATCCAGGCCTGCTTTTCAGGCTTCAGAGTTTGAGATGAGCCAAATAATTTCCAAGATAATCACCTGACCTTCCCCCTTACTGAAGCCAACCTGAATATGTGGTTTTTGAAGATTCAGCCACCATCAGTCATTTACGATGATGGAACTCTGTGTTACCTTGTACTTAGAGACCTGGGCACAGTTCAAATAAACGAAAAACAACCCATGCTTTTCCTCCCAATTCTTCTGCTAATGGAAACCTTTTGAACTGAACTTTTATTGGTTATTTGTTACTGTCATTTGCCATTGTCTGCATCCAAGATGATGAGTTTGTGACTAAATCCACTTCTCCCTAAGCCTTAGAGGGAATTGAATTGACATTCAGGTGCAAACAGCCAGTGACTGAACACAGTACAATTCCAGCCACCATGATCCCATATCCAGCTTAATTTTAATCATTTGTAAACCATATGTAAGTGGTAAAGTTAAAGTCAGCGAAGAAAGGGGGTGATATTGGCATTATCAGGATTCAATAATTCCCTCAAGCAGCCCCCAACCTATCTTCTCACTGTTATACATCACTTCACCAATTGGAATGCATTTTGCTTCCACAGCTTCTTGGGATGTCAACCCAGCTTAGGATGGCCAGCTGTTATAGGGGCAACTATACACTGTGATAACATTTTTATTGGGCTTTCTAAACCATATTTCTCTCTCCTTTATATTTTCACCAAAATGGAGCTATGGAAAACATCTAATAAAAAATATTGAATTCCATTTCACAGCTTAACAATGTAAATGCTTATCAATAATTTATAGCAAATAAACCCAATGCCACTGGTTTCTTTATCATGTTCTGTTTTTCTAACATTATAAAAGAAAATAATACTAAAAGAAGCCATTATAAAATGAAATATCTCTCTAGCTGTCTTGTTAAATAGTCATTGACAGTGTGTCAGGAAACTATACCAAATACGGAATTAAGCTCATTGCTATTATAAATTCTGGTGTCAATGCAGGATGGACTTAGAAGCCTCAAAAAAAAAAAAAAGGAAAAAAATCTGTGGAAGGAAGATATACTTTCTTCAACAGGGAACTTTCTTTCCTTTTTTGAGACAGAGTTTCGCAATGGTATGATCTTGGCTCACTGCAACCTCCGCCTCCCAGGTTCAAGCGATTCTCCTGCCTCAGCCTCCAAAGTAGCTGGGATTACAGGCATGCTCCACCACACCTGCCTATTTTGTATTTTTAGAGACAGGGTTCTCCGTATTGGCCAGGCTGGTCTGGAACTCCTGACCTCAGGTGATCCGCCCGCCTTGGCCTCCCAAACTGCTGGGATCACAAGCATGAGCCACCACACCCAGCCTAACAGGGAACTTTCTAAATCAGCTTTTTAAAAATCAACTTTATTGAGGTATAATTTACAAACACTAAAAAGCCCACATTTGAAATATGCAATTCAGTGAGCTTTGACCAATATGTAAATCTATGCAACTACCATCACAATTAGGATATAAAACATTACCATTATTTCAGAAAGTTCCTTGGGGTTCCTCTCCAGCCATGTCCACTCCCATAGGAAACTCCTGTTCTGAGTTACATCACCACTGTTTTGCCCATTATTTTGCCTTTTATTCACTTTATATAAAGTAATATATGTACTCTCCTGTATCTTTCTTGATTCATCATGATTTTTTTAACTTCATCTATTTTGTTTAGTTTTTTTATATTTGCATTCATGTTCTATTTTGAATTATCTTTGCTTTATAAAGTGTGAGGGAGTGGTTAAAATTTATTTTTCCCCCGATAGGAATAAAACATTTTTATTTCTATATAGAATTATGTTAGTGCCTTTGTTGAAAATCAATTGACCATATGTGTGGTATATTTCTGGAATCTCCATTATGTTCCACTCATCTAAATGTGTATATTTACCAGAATCACACTGCCTTGATTTCTGTAGATGTGTATCTACAGTACACAGTCTTATCATCAGGAAATGTACGAACTCCAACTCTTTTTTTTCTCAAAATCATTTTGGCCACTCTAGATCTGTTGTATGTTGCCAAAGAATTTTTAGAATCAGCTTGTTGATTTTTTTAAAGAGACTATAGAATTATGAATGTGATTTTGTTGAATCTATACATCAATTTGTGAAGAACTGACACTTAACAAACAGTATTGTAACATCCAATGCATGAATATGATATAATTCTTCATTATTTAAATCTTCTTTAATTTCTCCCAACAATGTTTTGCAGTTTTTGAATGTGGAGTTTTTGTACATAATTGGATTTTATGGCATTGTAAATATAATTTTTAAAATTTATTTTCTAAGTATTTATTATCAATATATATAGAAATGAAGTTGATTTTTGTATTTTGACCTTGAATCCTGTGATTTTACTACATTCACTCATTCATTCACATACTATTTTGTAAGATTCTGTAGGACTTTTCTAAATAGACATTTATATTGTATTCCAAAAAGGCAATTTTCTTTCTTTCTACTCTTTTGCATTTTTTTCCTTGACTATTCAACTGGCTAAGATCTCTAGTACGATGTTGGATAGAAGTGAACATCCTTGCCTTATTTCTAAACTTAAAGAGAAGACATTCAATATTTTACCATTTTTGTAGGTGTTAGCTGTAAATTTTTCACAGATGACCTAAATCAAGTTGATTTTGACCTTTGGATATATTTTCATTATTATTCAATTTAAAATGTTTTCTTTCCTTTTCTAAATCCATCCCCTGAAGCACTTATCATTTGACTTACAAATAATCCAATTACACTCTAAGCTATTTTAAAATACACAATTAAGTTATTGACTATAGTTTTTGTTTGTTTGTTTGTTTTTTGAGACGGAGTCTTGCTGTGTTGCCCAGACTGGAGTGCAGTGGTGTGATCTTGGCTCACTGTAGCCTCCAGCTCTCGGATTCAAGCAATTATCCTGCCTCAGCCTCCTGACTAGCTGGGGTTATAGGCGCCTGCCACCACCCACCACACCCGGCTAATTTTTGTAGTTTTTTTTTTTTTTTCTTCTTTTTTTCAGTAGAGACAGGGTTTAACCATGTTGGCCAAGCTGTTCTTGAATTCCTGACCTCAGATGATCTGCCTGCCTCGGCCTCGCAAAGTGCTGGGATTACAGGCATGAGCCACTGTGCCCAGCTGACTATAGTTATTTTCTGCTTTCTCTTGCAACTGCTTCACCAGGGTCATTTTGAAGTGGGTTGTTTAATTTACAAATATTTAAGGATTTTTCTAGATATTGTATTGTTA